>NC_053497.1:45832329-45909829 GCF_905171775.1 Rana temporaria | reverse complement strand
CCGAACATGCTCTATTTTTTAACAACATTTTAAACGTCGTTTTTCGAGTTGTAAAAAATGATCGCGTGTTGGCTTTAACAACGTGAAAAATCCACGCATGCTCAGAAGCAAGTTATGAGAGGGGAGCGCTCGTTCAGGTAAAACTAGCGTTCGTAATGGAGTAAGCACATTCATCACGCTGTAACAGACTGAAAAGAGCGAATCGTCTTTTACTAACAGGAAATCTGCTAAAGCAGCCCCAAGGGTGGCGCCACTCGCATGGAACTTCTACTTTATAGTGCCGTCGTACGTGTTGTACGTCACCGCGCTTTGCTAGAGCATTTTTTTGAACGATCGTGTGTAGGCACCGCCGTTTTGATGAAGTTGAAAAAAAAATTGTTTGTTTTTTCTAGAGCCTGAAAACGTTTTTAGAACCCGAAAAATTATTGTGTGTACGCGGCATAATAGTTTAAGTGCTAAAAAAATATATGCACTGTCGCTGTGAAGGGATTAATTGTGTGCCTAGCCAGTGTTTTACTAAGCTGTGGGGTGTGCGTTTACTAGGGGAAAAGATGGAATTTATTCTCTGCTTTTGCAGGCGCAGCAAATGCCATCCCTTTACCCTTCAGTATGGCAAGCTGCCTTGTTTACATAGTCAGACAGCCATTCTGCCTGAGGATCGATTTGTAATCGCAGCGAAAGCGAGGCTGCACACGTGTGTCCTCTACCCAGAAATGTCAGCTCACGTGTGTGTATATGTATGTGTGTGTATATATATATATATATATATATATATATATATATATATATATATATATATATATATATTATAATATATACACATACATACACGTAATGCGACGCAGAGGTGCTGCCCTGTAGCAGTAGAACTGCTATAGGGCAGACCTTAATTAAGTGGGTACAGAACTCCAGCCCAAAGATAAAAGGACAAAACTAGCTTATGCTGCAAGTTTCACCTTCAATCTAGAGATTTCCCCCACAGTACATTTTTCTGCCTCCTAGATTCCCTCAATTTGATGGCCAGCATCATTCAACCCATTGGCCATCCTGGACCTCTGCCCCAGCCTGTGACTCTGCTTTCTCCTATCAACATGTTTCTTCTCAGCATATGAATGGATTGGCTCTTTTTACTGTTTCTTCCTTCACACTTCATGCCTGCTGTACAAGGGGCTGCAAGAGGCTGATACCAGGTCACATTTAGTTACTTACATTTAAACAAAAAAAATACATTTAATAATGTGTTAATAATTACAGAGCTGCATTCATTTCAATATATTGTATATGACTGGAGTTCAGCTTTAAAACACAATGAAATGTATCTATAGCCAATTTTATTTTTGGATAAGGAATATTTAAACCCAATTTCTCCTTTTGCTCATTGGCAGACACAGCAACTCTCTTGATATCCATACCAGATAGGGTTTTATAGCGCCACCTACCTATCTGTTATACCCATCAAGAGAAGAGCCGTTGTGTCCATCAAGAGAAGAGTGAGATTGTATGGTAAAAAATCCTTTTTTTGCCTGTGTGTTCTAATGGGTAGATTTGCACACACATTCCATCCCAAATATAAAACGGTAAGTGTCAGTAATGATCCCCAAAATGAAGGGAACGCTCTTGTTATTCTACTAGAACAGGTGTCCCTTCATCCCAAATCTCATTGCCAACTGTATACTCTTTGGGTTCCCATCACTTTCTATTGCTAACAATAGTCATCAGGACAAATTAGAGGGTATATATCCCCACTAGGGACACACAGAGTGACAAAACTGATGGGTTCTAATTCTTCTGCACTCCATCCAAAACAAAATAAAAAAAAGTTTGGGGTATAGATGAAATTAAATGGCTATTAACAGGCTACATTCAGAGATCTTAAAGCGGGAGTTCACCCTAAAAAAATGTTTTACCTTCGATTGATGCTCCTTTTGTCTAGGGGAATCGGCTAGTTTTTTTAAAATCGAAGCAGTACTTACCGTTTTAGAGAGCAATCTTCTTCGCCGCTTCCGGGTATGGGCTGCGGGACTGGGCGTTCCTATTTGATTGACAGGCTTCCGACGGTCGCATCCATCGCGTCACGAGTAGCCGAAAGAAGCCGAACGTCGGTGCGGCTCTATACGGCGCTGCGCACCGACGTTCGGCTACTTTCAGAAAATCGTGACGCGGTGGATGCGACCGTCGGAAGACTGTCAATCAAATAGGAACGCCCAGTCCCGCAGCCCATACCCGGAAGCGGCGAAGAAGATCGCTCTCTAAAACGGTAAGTACAGCTTTGATTTTAAAAAAACTAGCCGATTCCCCTAGACAAAATGAGCATCAATCTAAGGTTAAAAATTGTCATTTCCGGGTGAACCTCCACTTTAAAAGCTCTGACATGAGCTATAGAAATGTTTAGACCAGAACTTGCTAAACTATTGCTACGTTGACCTGGTATTCATCAATTTAGGCTGCCAGAGAAAGAGCATGCTTTGGCTGCTCAACTTTAGGACCATGAGCAGGGCAGACGTAATTGACTGTCTTCTCTTCTCTCTTTAGCTATGATGGTGTCATAGTGGGGACAATATATAGAGCACATAAAAGGCCTGGAAGATTTATATCCCTAAAAAGAGAAATGTAGTCTTTGAGATGTGGAGGGGGAGAGAACAAGGGACTGGCTATGCAACTACCCGAAATCCAAAATGATTTAAGCAGGTTCTGCCTAATTCAGCACTTAAAGGGGTTGTAAAGGTTTGTTTTCTATTTTCTAAATGGGTTCCTATAAGCTAGTGCATTGTTGGTTCACTTACCTTTTCCTTTAATTTCCATCATCCGAGCCGTTCTGGCTGGGGGTTAGTCGGCTTCTCGCCCCCTCCATTGGGACTTCATCCCTGCGTAGAGATGCTGTGAACACAGGGATGTAGTCCCAAGGGAGAGGGCGAGCACGCTGACTAACCCCCAACCAGAACGGCTCGGATGATCGGGGCAAGTTTACTGGGGAGAAACAGGAAGTGAGAAATTCAGAAAAAGAAAAAAAACATTTAGAAGGAAAATCGAAGAAAAGGGTAAGTGAACCAACAATGCACTTACTTAAAGGAACCCATTTAGAAAATAAAAAAATAATCTTTACAACCCCTTCAAGTGTATTCTTCAAAAGTGAGAACACCCACCATGCTGAAAGCCTTTTGGGGGAGGGGGGGGGGCACAGCACAAACGTGCAAGTACAACCAGCACCCCAAATTGGAGGCTGTATGCCGAAATTGGAAGTTTATACAATTTTAATTTGGACCTTCTTAGGCTACTCTGAAGCCCACAAATTATAAAAAGTTTAGCTGGAGTTGGGCTTTAAATACTTCTCTAGAAATAAATGCAGGTGAATATTTTGTTTCTAATTTTCTTCTTTCAGTTTGTTTACAGAAATATGTGGCAACTCTTTAAAGCGGTTGTATACCCTTTTTTTTACACTTTGACCTACAAGTAAGCCTGTACAGTTTAGGAGATATTCCCCTTGCATGCAACTGCTGACTTCAGTGGCACATGCGCTCTCAGTGCGCCGGCTGAAAGGTCCGGCAGATGCCAGTGCTTGCCGGAAAGAAGTATCATGCGCGGGAGTGACAACATCGCAGCTCCGGCCACTCACCGCGCCGGAGCCGCGATACCCGGAAGACACACCTAGGAAAAATGTCCGCTCCCTCGGCATGGACCGGGTGAGATAACGACGCCTTGTTCTAAGGTAAGTATTTCATAATGAGCTAGTATGCGGTGCATACTAGCTCATTATACCTTTTTGCCTTCCGGGTTTCTGAAAAAAAAATCGGTGGGTTTACTACCACTTTAAAGCAAAAGGTAACTGTGTCTGAGCACCACAAACTGAAAACACTATTTTATTAAATTTTTAATATGACATTCATCCCCGTCTTCATGCTTTATTTTGTGAAGATATCACTTTGAAAAACACCCCCTAACATTTCCAGCTGCAGCCTTCATAAATAAGGGCAGATGATTCATGTAGCATTTACTTCATGTAATCCATCTACCCTTACCTCAGGTATGCAGGCAGGAGGGTGTGCTTAGCTGAAAAATCCCATGCAGACTCCTGGGATGTATGGCATCATTCTGACCTAGTCCAAAAATCAGCTCCTGATGAAATGTTAAAAAAAAAAAAAAAAATGTTTTAAAACGAGAAAATATATTCTACCATTCTAATCTATTTACTAATGCTAGCAGCATAAGGATTAAAAATAGTTCATGTTGATTGAGAGAATGTACCATATTTATCGGCGTATATCGCGCACTATTTTCCCCTTAAAATAAGGGGAAAATCGTGGGTGCGCGATATACGCCGATAGCCACTTCCCGCGCTCAGTTTGAAATCCTGCGCCGACATATACCGAGTGCAGTACACTCGGGTACATTCGGCTAGTCTCGGCTTCGCTCGTGCTCACGCATAAACGTCACAGAGCGTGAGCGCGAGCGAAGCCGAGCCTTGCCAAATGTACCCGAGTGTACTGCACTCGGTATATGTCGGCGGAGGCGTTTGAACTGAGCGCGGGGGCAACTTTAGGGGTGCGCGGTATACGCGGGAGCGCGTTATACCACGATAAATACGGTAGTTCAGTTTTAGGCAGGATTCACACTTGAGAACGCAGCGGCTCACAGCAGGAGTCCGGTGCATCTCCATTCACAGTTTCAGGTCCAATTTCAGCCTGAATTTTGGCAGATGTGTGAACCCGCTGCATAGAGAGCCGGTCACAGGCTCCTGACATGCGAAATCCGCATCCAATTCGCTTAGGTGTGAACCCAACCTCAAGGAAGGTTACCTTCCTTATATTTTTTATTTGACAAATTAACCTCTTTTCCATTTTTTTCCCCAGAAAAGAAATACATAACATAAATTGAGCTGCTCCAGTGAGTGAGTTTTACAGTTTTTTTTTTTAAAGGCTTATAAGTGGACGGAGAGGACTGCTTAATACTACAGATCAGTCTTTGGTAGGTCTTTCATCTTCACCCCCTATTCCGTTTCATATTAGTAGCATCTATAATATACCACTAAGTGCAACTCCTGTTTTTTGTCTTACAAAATAACATGGTATAAGTTGAAATTTCACCTTTAAAACATTCCGACATCCCACACTTTTAAGACAGATGAGTGCTGTCTGTGATATTTTATTTGTACTATAAGGCCTCTTTCACACAGGCGGACCAATTCGTTTTTAAGGTGGACCCGATTGGACCCATCATTATTCTCCTATGTAGCAGTGGATGTAAATAGGGCCGAAACAACTAATCGATTTATCGACAACTAATCGATTATGAAATTAATCGATTACAATTTTCATAATCGATTAATCGGCCAGTAACATAATGGGGTTAAAAAAACTAAAATTGGCCTTTTATAATACAAAAAAGCAAATCTCTACTGTAAATATTACTTTCACTGTCCCACAGTAAAAAAAATGAACCCTTAGAGCCGGTTCACACTGCGGCGGCACGACTTCGGGGGCGACTCGGCAAGGCGTCCTGAAGACGACTTCAGAGGCGACTTGCAAAATGACTTCTGTATAGAAGTCAATGCAAGTCGCCCCCAAAATCGTACAAGAACCTTTTTCTAAGTCGGAGTGACCCAGTGTGAACCGGCTCTAACAGTAGCGATTATTTGCTCTTTTTTGTACTTATTTTAGTTTTTTTTACCCCCCATTATGTTACTAAACATCTCAGGCCGGGGTCACACCTCTGTTTTTTGGTGCTTTTTGCAGAAACACACTACAGTTCATTTCCATGTTTTCCTATGGGACACGTTCACATCCATGATTTTTTTTCAGCTGCTACGTATTTGGAAAGGGGCGGGGACTTTTTAACGCAAAACAGTGCTATTTTTTTTTTTGGTTCAATATACTTCAATGGAGAAGCTGCAGAAAAGCATGTAATGTGTTGTTGCTGCAATTTGTGTTTTGTAATCTGCCCAACAACAAATTGGCCCAAAAAAATGTAAAAATGCTAATTTTAATTTTTTTAAGGCTATTATTCGATTAATCGAAACAATAATCGGCCAACTAATCGATTATGAAAATAATCGTTAGTTGCAGCCCTAGATGTAAACAAACAAAAACAGACAAAATGGCATCCCCGATCTGTCTAGCGGATCGGATGACAATCGGGCGTAAACAGACAGGCATTCAAATTACGCCTGAGCGCTCATAGGGGAGAGCAGGCTGTGTCCTGGCAGAGTCCGCCCAGTGTGAAAGTCGCCTTAGTTAAACTTTCGGGATAAGGTTTTGAGGTATACCCTCTTCTTCTAGGGTCCAACTTTAGAAGAGGGGCATATAACACGAAAGTTTCCTGAAAATGTAACTGCTAATGCAAGTAAAAAAACAATTATTACTGAAAGTCTTGTAAGTACCCTGATATGCCTACAATCACCTAAACATATATTTTTTTAATTTTTTTTTTTTTAATGGAGTTTATCATTCATATAACCAAGACTAGCCTATTAATAGAACCAGACAAACAAATTACCATAAGTAAAGGCCAGAATTGTCAAACTGTACTTCATTTGATGTTGGCGTGAAGACTGTTCGTTTTGCCCATCCTTTCCATGCACATTTCACAAATAGGCAAAATCCAAAAACTTTCAACACACAAATGTTACCAATGCAGTTCATATTACTGAAATATCGATTGTTAAAGTCCTTCAGTTGTAAGTCATAATGAATCTTCTTCGTTTCCTGAAAGTATATCCTTGTAGTGATAGTCAAGCAAGTACTGTTTCATAGCTCCTGGCAGTGGAAGTTGACTGATGGTGTTGTAGGGTATGGCAGCATTGACTGCTGCCCGACAAAGTTCTTGTAGGCTTAGAGCTGTAGTGCGATTTAGAGGTTTGGTTAGAAGTGGTTCAAAGAATGTACATGTTTTAGGATCATCGTACTGCTTCAGTAGGTTATCAATTGTAGGAGAGTGGACGCTCCCCCATGGAAAACTGAAGTACTTTTCTCTGTACTGAACACGAGCGTGGCGGGTACATCCTTTTCTGCGGAAAGTGACGGCAAAGGCGCAGCCTTCTTGGGATGAGTTTCGGAGGATAAACGTGCCATCAGGATGCCCTAGTAACAAAATTTCCGCTTGGTACTTGTCCAGATTTCCCCAGTAACAAGGCAATCTAGTCACCTCCCAAAGCTCTGCGATAAAAGAACATCCAACAGGAAGCAATGAACATGGATAGTAAACACTTTGGTCTTCATGCTTCTCTCCATAATGGTCAGATGCTGGAGGGGACATGTTGACCTGAGGCCTTCTATCAGGGTCTTATTTCCAGCCAGATCTTCATTGTCGTTTTATAAAAAAATAAAAAATAAACCTGTATCAAATCAGATCCACAATTAAAACATAGATGGCATATTTTTGTCATTGTTTTAGGTCCAAACCCTAACTAGATGACTAAAGAAAGCAAAAGATTTGAAAAGATTGAAAATGTATTTTTAAATATTATTTGTAAATTATTTAATTTCATTCCTTTTTGAAAGGCTATATGAGTCTAGTGATTGGTAGACAGTAATGTCATGGAAGTCAGCAGGAGGAACCGGTGAGAGCTGTGGGGGGGATGAGGGAGACCAACGCTCCCAGTAGCTGAGTTCAGCGGTCGTGTTCATCCCTTCATTTTCTAACTTGTACTTCTAGACAGACTTGAACTATGTTGGTGATTATGTAATGTACATTCTGTGCCCATATTCCCAACCCTAATGTGTACTGGATTGCGACAGAGGATTAGGCAACATGCAAATTTCTTGCAGAGCTACAGTTGGCTGTGTTCACTGGAAAACTGGATTTACACACAGATTTTCCATTCACGCTAGCAGCGAAGAGAGACAAATCTGCAGTGACAGCTATTGTATGCTGACAGCTGACTTCCATGGCTGTCAGGATACCTGAGCAGTGCATGCAATCTGATTGGATGCAGGTGCTGTTCTGCTGACAATATCCAAATTTGTATCCAGCAAATTTGATTGGACAATCGACTTTTGATGAGCAAAGTGGTGACTTCGGGGGGGGGGGCACAGCTCAAATTTCAGCCGATTCTGCAGGAAATGAAAGCAGGCTGAAAATCGAACTGTGGATGGCAGACTTTGGGATAAAACTAAACTTTTACCACCCACCTCTAAACTAGGATGGGCAGTATTATTTGCTCCCTTAGCTTGTGAAGCCAACAATACTCGCACCCATGTTTCCCATCTAGGTCCCTTACTGCAACTGGTTCCGGAACAGAGAGCCGATAATCCAGCAATGTGTTGGAGCCCCAGGACCACCACTCCCCTACTGTCCTCCTGAGATAACGTTGGTCCTCTTCTGTTTCCAGAGAGGACCCCGCCGGTGGCCATCCAGTAGGAAGTGTCCACGTCATACATGCAGTGATGTGAACACCTAAAGAAGGACCCCCAAATAGCAAGTAAAGACGATAGGAGAAGACTTGGGGCATCAGATGACCATGGGTCAAGGTAAGGAAAACAGTTTTTTTTTATTCCAGTGATCACAGGGGGGGGGGGGGGGTTGCATTGATCCCAGAGTGGAGCTCAACAGACTTATGGAAAACATATTGTCCATTAGTGCTGTCAGCTGAGACTGCCCCTGGAAAAGAAAAAAATGTTTCCCAAGTGTCCTTAATTTTCAGTGATGACCAAATCCATCTTTCAATATTGTTGGGTCTTTTGAAGTTAGGGCCTCAGGGTGTGTTTTCCTACACAGGATGCACAGGTGTCCTGTGCCATGAGTTCCATTCATGTCCATTGGGAGTTGCTGCTCCCCATTTGATTTCTTCATGGTTACGGGTACAAGTGGGTACCCCGAATGCAGACCATGTACGCACAGGAAACTGCACCCAGGTGGATATCAGATTGGGAGCAGTGGCTGTGTGTGTGCAGTCGCTGCATCCCAGTTGACATGTATGGAACTTCCTGCACACAGATGCATGAAACAACTGCACATCCACTCTCACAGGGGTGCAGTGTACACTTTAGTATGCCAGTGTGTGAACAAGGCCTAATATTTATTGCATCCTTAGGGGAGACATTCTTTAATATAAAATTCTTAATTGGGAGTTTAATGCTCAATGTTCTGTTATAACCATAATTTGCATTATAGCCTAAGATGCAGTGCAGAACAGGCTGCTCGCTAAGCAAAGTAAATATTCAATTTTAAACTGTATTTTCCCTTTGCAGAGTGACTGTTGGTGAATGAGGTGAGGCTATGTTCACTTTGAATATTCAATATTGTGTTAACAAAAATCCTGATTTCCCTGATGTTCAAGTCCCAAACTCATCCACCTGTTACCCTTCTCTGCCAATCCCTTCACTGACTACCACTCACCCGACAAATAAAATTCAGAATACTAACAACATACAAAGTCATCTGAAACTCTATCAACCAAACCAGCCTCTTCGCTCCTCCTAAGACCTCCTGTTCTCTATGACACTCATCACCTTCTCGCATGCTCACGTCCCTTCTCTAATGCATAGTACATATAATGATCGACCGATTTTATTTTATTTTTTTGCATGCCCTGCTCTGTCTTCCCTTTTAGGTGCTCACGGAAAAGGAAACTCTATAGGGAAGCCTATCCCACCTCCAGCTAAAGACTTTCACTTGTCCCTTTTTAGATTGTAAGCTCTCAGGAGCAAAGCCTTTCTTACCCTCTTATCCTGAATTCTACTGTAACTGTATAGTCTCCCTTTATATTGTAAAGCGCTGTGAAAACTGTTGTTATTTATATAATACAGAATTTATATAATGCCAATACAGCTTAAACGTTAATTTTGCTAGGTGAGAAACCTTTTTTAGTCGTTTTGTGAAAAGGGAAAGGGTATGGGCTTCTTAAGCCTAGTACATACGGGCTAAATGTCAGGTGGCTTTAGCCGGTTCAATAGAAACCAGACGATATTCGGCCTGTGCGTACTGGAGTTGGCATGACCGAAAAAGGTAATTTGAATGAATGAATGAATGAAAGACTTATATAGCGCAGCACATGCGAACTGAATCGCCTCTGGGCGCTTGTTGTTTCTGTCTCTTGACATCAGAAAAGCAGAGTTTTGATCTGCCTTCTGAAGGCCAGGTGGTTTTCCTCCAGCCGAATGCTGGCTGGTAAAGCATTCCATAGTCTAGGACCCTGGAAAGCAAACCTTCTTTCTCCTTTGGACTTGTATCTTGCTTTGGGTACCTTGACCAGATTTTGGTCGGTAGATCGCAGAACGCGATTGGAATTATGGGGTTCTATCTTGTCGCAAAGATATTGCGGAGCCTTCCCATTGATGCACTTATGCGTCAGACAGAGTGCTTTAAATGCAATTCTGTCTTTTACTGGCAGCCAGTGAAGGTTTCTCAACAAAGGTGAGATTGATTCCCATGGTTTTTTCCCAGTCACCAGTCTGGCAGCCGTATTTTGAACGACTTGCAGACGAGAGATTTGGTACTTTGGGAGTCCGAGGTAAAGGGCGTTTGCATAGTCCAGTCTGGAGTTCACAATTGTTCCCACCACAACTGCTACGTCTTCTTTGGGAATAAATGGAATACGTCTGCGTAGTAGACGCAACAGATGGTGAGATCCGCTGACTACTGACCCTATTTGTGCGTCCATTGTCATGTAGGTGTCGAAGATGACCCGAGACTTTTGACTTTGGAGCTAGGGGTGATGATTTGGCCCAGAATGGGAGGGGGTGTCCAGGTTGGTGCTGGTTGTCACTTGCGGCTGGCGTGAAACATGAGAAGTTCTGTTTTAGAGCTATTGAATTTAAGATAACTCTTAGTCATCCAGTTTTCTATTAAAGAGAGACATTTCTCTAACCTGAGATGATGATCCTTTTTGTTGCAGATGCGAAAATACAATTGCGTGTCGTCTGCGTATGAGTGATAAAGTAGTTCTTGGCTACTGATGATTTTAAAGAGAGGCCGAAGATAGATGTTGAAAAGCATCGGTGACAGGGGGGACCCTTGGGGGACTCCACATGACACCGTTCGCTTCTCTGACGTGAAAGATCCCAGTTTCACTGTTTGTGATCGGTTTTCAAGAAAAGAGGAAAACCATGGTAGATCACCTTCTGCGACTCTGGCTACTTCAGCCAGTCGCGTCAGTAACAGTTTATGGTCTACCGTGTCAAAGGCGGCACTTAGGTCCAGTAAAACCAGGAGACAGGATTCTCCTTCGTCTGCTGCTTCAAGTACGTTGTCCCATATTTTCAGTAATGCTGTTTGCGTCCCGTGTCCGGGACGGAAGCCTGATTGAAATGGATCGAGTAGATTATGGGTATCCAGATGCTGTTGCAGCTGTTGTACCACTACTTTCTCCATTACCTTGGAGAGAACGTTTAGGCCTGTTATGGGACGGCGATGAGTTGGGTCCTTAGGGTCTAGGGTAGGTTTTTTCAAGATGGGCTGGATTGTGCCCTCTTTCAGCAAGGAGGGCACTATGCCTTCCTTAAATGACTGATTTATCAGCTGCGTGATAGGTGGTGCCAGGATGTCGGCACATTCCTTCAGCAGTTTAGTAGGGATAATATCATTAGGTGCTGTGCTGTTTCGCAAAGTACCAATGATGGTTTTTGTGGCATCGATGGAAATGGGTTCCAGAGTGAACATTGTCGACTGTGGGAAGTATTCGTTAGTGTTATATGGTTGATTGAAGTGGGTATTGTTCTGTCGAATGCTTTCCCGGATTCCCTCAATTTTGTTGATGAAGAAATCCGACAATTCATCGCAGAATTCTTGGGAATCTGAGTTGGGGGCTTCAAGACATCCTGGACTCATGGTCTGGGAGACCATCTTGAAGAGGGGCGGTTTAAGGCGCTGTTGATAGCCATAGAAAAATTTTGTTTCTTGGCTTTGAAGATTTCTTTATGGTATTTTCTCGTTATTGCCTTGTAGATGAAGAGGTTTTCCTCTGAAGCGAATTTGGCACCTGATCAGCACTGTCAGTGGCTAAGAGCCCTGACCGGATAGTTTTTTTTTTGGGGGGGGGGGGGGGTGCCGTCCATTCGTCCGCCTGCCTGTCGGAACACAATAGCACAGCAGGGGAAATCGATGTACGAACATCGGATAGTTAGTACAGTGGCTCCTCCTGAGCTGTCAGTTTTTGTTTTTTGTTTTTCATTTAGCCCTCCCGGGTTGAACAAAAATAAACTACTGGTGTGTACTAGGCTTTAAAGGGACCCTGTCCCCTCAAGGTCACTTTCTCTTTTTAGGTCACTAGCTGTAAAAGATGATGTAATATTCTTAACTTTCCGTCAGTCCATGTAATAAAAAGTAATCATTCTCTGCTCCCCAGTTGCTGCATGTATTCTTTCTATCGGAGTATGGCTGCTGTGGTTTCTCCCATGGGCTTTTATATCCTGTATTGGTGGAACTACAGTGGCCAGGGGAGAGAGCTGGAATTCCACTTTTTCAACAGTCAAACACCTGGGGAGGGGAGCGATGGGGGATTTTCAATATACAGGGTGCTGGAAAGGTAAGTGTGTTACTTTTTCTTTCACGAAAGGTAAGTATGTTACTTTTTCTTTCACAGTGGTTGGCAACTACAGTAAAACCTTGGTTTGAGAGTAACTTGGTTTCAGAGCATTTTGCAAGACAAGTAAAAAGTTTTAATAAATTTTGGCTTGATATACAAGTGATGTCTTGATGTACAAGTAGCGTCATGTCACAACCGAGTATAAAATAGAAGAGGGGCGCCTCCAAGTGTAGCAATATGGTTACATTTAATGAAGGTACAACATTTAGCAACTCACATTGTTGATGATTAAAATAGGCACATCTAAGTATGCAGGGATCCGGGGGTAAAGAGTTGTCCACATGCACCATCCTCTGCACCACCATTGTTGTCGTCCCTTCCACGCTGCACTCCATGAGCAGTTCAAGCCTCGCTTTCAGATGGCTCTACTGCAGAGTAGTCTTTCCAGTCACAATTGCAGACTGATAGTGGTGAGAGCCGGCGGTGAGGAGGATGGTCTATGTGGATCACTTTACCCCGGATGCCTGCATACTTGGATGTGCCTCCTTTTAATCATCAACCATGTGAGTTGCTAAATGTTGTACCTTCATTAAATGTAACCATATTGCTACATTTAGAGGCTCCTCCGTTCTCTTTTATACTCTGTAGCTCCTGCTGGATTTTGCTTCTAATCCCATTGTGGATGCTGCCATTTGTGGATGGACATTTTATGGATGCACAACCTGGTCACATTGCTGTAATATTTTTATATGGACTATAAACTGAAGGACTTATGAATAAATGGTTGTGGAACGAATCATTTTAGTTTCCATTGTTTGTTATGGGGAAATTTGCTTTGATATACAAGTGCTTTGGATTACAAGAATGTTTCTGGAATGAATTATGTTTGCAATCCAAGGTTTTACTGTAGTGCCTTAGGATACATAAATGTTTTCTAATTGCATGGTATGTTACTTCAAAGGAAACCTGTGGCCTGTAATGTTGCGTTTAGGTGGAACTAAACGCTGAAATACCCACCTTTTATAGTGATTGTAAATGCTATTTTTTTTTTTATTATTATTAATAAAATTACAAACATGTTGTACATACCAGCTCTATGTAAAACCAATTACACAGAGCAGGTAAGTATTACATGTTTGTCATTTTAATATAGGTGGGGGACCTCCTGCAGCCCACTCTTTGTCCATTGCCCCCAGCTCCCTCCTCACTGACAGTGATTGACAGCAGCAGGAGCCCATAAGTTCTGCTGCTGTGTCTAAACCTATGAGGAAGGGAGGGAGAGAGCCGCTGCTCTCGTGCACATTGCTGGAGCAGCATGCATAAGGTTTGTTGCCTTAATGCATAGAATGCATTATGATAAAAAAAAAAACACCTCCTCTTCTTAGAACCACTTTAACTCCAATGGTCCGACAGCCCTCAATCTTCCTCACCGGCATCTTCTCACTTTATCCAGGTGCCAACCATCTTTGCCATCTTGATTGGCTGGTAACTCCACCTTATGCGCAGGGCTTCAGTAATCACAGAACATAGGCACAATCCCAGAATGTATGTAAATGTGCACCTTAGCGTACATTCTAAGGAAGACTGAAAGCAGCCAGGTAGGTTTATTTTATTGCAGTGGAAACATCCTGCCTGCTCACAGTTTAAAAAAAAAAAAAGCTTTAAACCAAAAAGTGACCAAGACTCATTTTAGGGGGTACTCACACTGGCCTTGAATGCCTTGTTCCAAACCAGAGTATGAGTGTCCCCACTACCCTGCTGGTCTGCACCTCCCTGCAGGCCTGATCTCCAGGTGTTCCAGGACTCCCACTAGCTTATGTCATCAACTCCGCCAGCCAGACCACAGTGATACCTGCTTCCATGCTCCATGAGAGTTCTATGCTCAGGTATAGCTATCACAACTAAGCATACCATGCCAAAGTACAACTATGCACCAGGCAGGCCCAGTACTGCCACTAGGGCTCCCAGCCACTGGTGTTCTTACTGTCTTCTCTCTGCAGCAAACAACAAAGTCTCGGCATCAGTAGGCAGCCGCCGCTCAGTTCGCACATAGGGGATTATTTACTAAAGCCGAAGATGGCAAAATCAGGCTCACTTCTGCATAGAAACCTATCGGCTTTCAGGTTGTATTACCAAAGCTTAATTGAACAAGCTGAGATTAGAAGCTGATTGACTACTATGCACAGCTACACCAGATTCTGAGTGCACCAGCTTTAGTAAATCTCCCTCATAGTGTCGGAGGCGCAGTGGCGGAGGAGGACTGTGTCCCGAATGAATGGAAGCAAGCAAACATTGATTGATTGGACGCTGGTGAGGCTGCATTTGATGGGGCGCTGGTGAGGCTGCATTTGATTGGCACTTCATTAAAAAGATGGGTATATACATGGGAAGGGCAAAGGGGGTGGAGTCAGAGGTGGAGCCAATTGGGGGGGAGGGGTTTGATTTCGTCTAGGGTAGGGGCCCGCGGAGCCCTCTGATGTGGCCCGTGACCTCCTGCTCTGGGATGGAATAGAATAGAAGACTGTTATTAAAGGTCAGTTTATTACTAAAATCACAGTGTATATATGGGTATATCTATTCTGCAGTGGTTACCGGGCTGCTTTCAAACTGATCCGCAGGTGCAGAGCAGTTTACCTGCGGGTTACCTGCACTGAGCCATAGACTTCTGTTATTACCTGTGGGTTTGGTGAGCTTTCTGAAAGTGCCCCAAACCTGCAGAATATAATAGAAGTTTATTGCAAAGTGCAGGAAAGCCAAAAGATACACTGCATTGCACCCGTGGTGAGGGTAAACCACAGCGCATCAGTGTGAAAGCAGCCTTGGGCCCCTTTCACACGGTCAGTCCGACCAATTAGACCCTCCATTAACCTCCAAGTAGTGGCAGACATAAATCGACTTGTGTTTTACCTCCAATACGATCTGCTAAAAAGTATCGTGGGCTGTGTCCGCTCTGCATATGCAGAGCAGACAAAGACATCCCATCAACCCGCTCCGCACATTGTGGCCTGTGACTGGTTACCAAGTCGCTTAAGTAGCCCTCGCTCTTCAAAAGGTTGGGCACCCCTGGTCTAGGGTGTCAAAAATCCTTGCACCAGCCCTGGCCCCAGGTGACCTCTTTCAAGTGGGTTAGGGTATGGTACAGGGTGATCACACTATATTAAAATTAACTGGACTTTGGGGGTCAAACATGCTCATGTACAGTACTATACCTTTAGAGTTGCAGAGACACAGTGATGTAGTGGCCTAGAATTGTAGCTGGGATGTATAGGCGTCTGATATACTCGGAAGTGCAAGTTGTTGACGATGTTAATGGTAGTCCTAGATCTACAAGTGAGCAGAGATTGTCAACAAAGGCACTATTGGTAATATATATAATATGTATTTGCCTTTTTACTAGATTAGTAGTGCCAATTCTTAAAGAATATATTAACCCAAAAGACTAAAATGTTATATATTGCAGTTTACCAGTTCTTTAATGTGGTGGCTGCTTTAGTTAAAATTTTTAGGCTAAGAACATATATAGACAGTACAGAAAATACCTGTTGACCTTGTCAGAAATGCAGTGTCTTTTTCACTTCCTGTGAGCTGAAAAGAAACCACAAAGGAGTTTATTGTCTAAACTACTAATCCCATAATTTCACCACATGGGTACAGTGGACAAATGAGTGTAGCCACGAAGGGGAAAATGGACCAGAAAATGAAAAATGAATGTAACCACCTCGTCCAAGGCTGCATTATGGGGAGCTTGTGTCAAATTTTTAGTTTCTGCAAGATTTTGGTCATCATTTTAAGATGCAGATATGCTATAAATACTGTAGAACAATCAACCTAACCATAAGGTAACCAAGAGGTCATGGATTGGAAAATGTGAGTTAAGCCCCGTACACACAGGCCAAATGTTGGCCGACATTGACCCGTGTGTAAGCCAGAGGATCCGTCAGATGCCGGTGACTTGTCCTTAAGGTTCCCCTAACGTGAAAGTTCCTTCAAGGACTGCGCAGGCGCAAACTTGCCGACGGAAATCTCCGAACCTCGCCCGGCATCCAGGCTCATTCTTTAACATCACCGTGGATTGGAGGATGTTAAAAAAAGAGCCAGGAGGCCGAGCGAGCAGAGCGAGCCGTCCGAGCGAAGCGAGGATGTGAGGCCGACTGACCATTTTCCTCGAAACCCACGTCGCCCTTGATGCCGGCCGAGGTTCGGAGATTTCTGTCGGCAAGTTTGCGCCTGCGCAGTCCTTAAAGGAACTTTCTCGTTAGCCGGAACCATATCGGCAGATCAGATTGCGCCTGCGCAGGAACTTTCACGATAGCCGGAACCATATCGGCAGATCACCGGTCATTTGGCTGTGCTTCTGTCAGACAAGCATGCTGGAAAACCAGCTCCCCATCAGCGCTCTCAGCCAATGGAGCGTGGTGATTGAAGGGTTCTGATGGGGTATGCCCCACCAGAACACAACAGCTCGTGGTGGGAGATCGCTGTACTAACCTCGGATCGTTAGTACAGCGGCTCCGACCGGTGCTGACTTTTTTCATTCAACCCGCTGGGTTGAACGGAAAAAAATAATAGTGTGTACCAGGCTTTACGAAGAGGAACCTGTTTTGTCAGTGATAAATGTGGTCTGGACTGGGCTTCACCCTGCAGGTGTGGAGCCAGATGATTCAGACAGTCGAAAACAAAGACGCAAGGCGCATCTCCGCCAGCAAAACCTACAAAGCCGTTCCTTTTGATGTGAAGCCTTGGTACCCAAAGAAGCCCATTTTTGAAGGGCTGTGAGGAGTCACTAGGGAAACTTGGTACTTCAAGGGAATTGGGGTTTAAGGGAGGCATTCTCTGCTTAATCTCATTGTTCTGTCAGTGTGGAAGATCTGTAAGTTGAACCCATTGTACCTATACTTGTTGGTAAACTCCCTTTACTAACTGCAAAACGAAACTGGAAAATTCTATACTTAAAGTTCTGTATATTCTAGGCTTCTAGATCAGTGGTCTCCAAACTTTCTAAACAAAGGCCTGGTTTACTGCCCTTCAGACTTTAGGGTCGGAGTGGCCAGTGGAAGTAGAAAATGCCCCCGCATCAGTGGGAGTAAAAAAAAATGACATAGTGCCTGTCAGTGGCAGCTGGTGCACAAACTTTTTGGGGGGCGCAAGCAAACCGAAAAATTCTGGAAAAAAACCCCCATCAATTGCAGCCTCACTGTGCCCCATGAAACGCCCCCACTGTGCCCTGTCTCGGTGGAGCAATGAGTGATGGCGGCAGGTAGTGAGTGGTGTTCTCCATGCTCCTTCATGTCCTCAATGTCTTCTCCCATCCTCTACTCTCGTCCTCACTTATAAATGAACGCCTAGGTGTCCAATCACAGTGCCTGACGTTCCAGTCAATCAGGTGACGGGTAACAGGCCCGAGTACCTGATTGGTTGAAAGGTGGTTCAGCGTTGGGAAAGCA
Organism: Rana temporaria; assembly: GCF_905171775.1. Taxonomy (NCBI): domain Eukaryota; kingdom Metazoa; phylum Chordata; class Amphibia; order Anura; family Ranidae; genus Rana; species Rana temporaria. Next base: position 45,891,928 of record NC_053497.1, on the reverse strand, counting down.
AATATTCATTTGCTTTTCTAACACAGCTGGGTGAGCTGCGAGTGCCTGTTTACCATTTTTGACGCCTATTAGAGCCTATGGCTCTAATCAGAGACTTCAAAACACCCCCCATCGCTGTAATTCAGGCGCAATGCATGAATCTATCCATTGGTGATAGAGGGAGTGGCTGTAAAGAAGGGGAGGCACCCGTGCGCTCTTATGGACGCACTGCCACTGGTGCCTGTAGTCGGTAAAAGGAGGAATAGTGCCAATTATGGTAGTTTGGAGACCACTGATCTAAAACAGTGGTCTCCAAACTTTCTAAACAAAAGGCCTGTTCACTGTCTTTCAGACTTATGGGGGGGGGGGGGGGGGGCCGTTGTGGCCAGTGGAAGCAGAAAATGCCCCAGCGTCAGTGGGAGTAAAAAAATTACATAGTGCCTGTGGTCAGTAGTAGGAGGAATAGTGCCCCATCATTGGCATCAGTGGCAGGAATTGTACCCCATTGCTGGTGTCAGTGGGCAAAAAAATACCCCATCATTGGTGCCAGTGGAAGTAAAAATGCCCCATTGTTGAGGTTGGTGAGAGGAATGGTCTCCCACAATTGGTGTCAGTGGAAGGAATGGTGCCCCCTTGATGTCGGTGGAAGGAATGGTGCCCCCTTGATGTCGGTGGAAGGAATGGTGCCCCCTTGATGTCGGTGGAAGGAATGGTGCCCCCTTGATGTCGGTGGAAGGAATGGTGCCCCCTTGATGTCGGTGGAAGGAATGGTGCCCCCTTGATGTCGGTGGAAGGAATGGTGCCCCCTTGATGTCAGTGGCAGGAATAGTGGCCGTATAAAGGCAAGCAAAGGGCCGCATTCGGTTCCCTCTACAAGCATGCATATGTAATGATAAAATATGACATACACAAAAATAAACGCAGCAAAACCTGGTATAGGACACCAGGAAAAGGGTTACTATGGTAGCAGATGGATCATAGTAGAGTAAATCTTTAAAATATAATTTTAAATACTTTATGCCACTCACGCAAGTCCCGTCCTACTGGGTAAGCTGGCCGTGAGAAGGAGACAGGAAAAGCAGATGAGACACACCACACAGTCACATGACGTACAGGCGCTGGCGGTTGTGTTTATCTCCATCGGGCACACACACCACAGGAGAAAGCACTACAGGATACATGTGGACTGGTCACTGGAAAGATTTTTCCTAGTGGACTACAGCATGGCAATGGTAATGTACCCACCATATGCAATGTAATAATATATAAGCCAAGCATAGGAAGCTTGCTATAGTGATCTGGTCACACATAATATGCCATCTTTGCATCTCCATGTTTTTCTGATTCCGCATATACTTGCTGACCCCATTAGGTCAATACTACAGCAACTACTCAGGTGCACCGATTTTCTAGAGGAACGATCAATCTCATGTACTAATGTCTTTGGCACAACAGGATTCATTGTTTCTCTGGCTACACATACTTGTCTGAACATTCCTGCTTCCTTATCCATTCCATTGAGCAATCCAGCCTCAGCTATACCAGTCCACACCAGCCGGCTTCCCTTCCTCCGCACCCCCCCCCCCCCCCACCTTGTCCCTGGGGCCACACACGGAAGTTATGCCTTTTCCCTACTGAGAATTATATCCGGATTGTTACCAACAAGGCGTAATTACACCGGCCATCCGTTCTATGTGTTGTTACATGGCGTCAGGACGGATCACAATGTTTTATGTTGTGTGTCATGTTTATGTCTAATGTATTTGGGTGTTGCACACGTGTCACGGAATGTTTCATTGACAGCCTTGTATATTGTGAAGCTGTGTTAACCTTTTGGCCGACACTTCTATTTCTGCCATTTCTTGCCTTATTAAAATTATATTGTAAAGATTTACTCTACTATGAGCCATCTGTTACCATAGTAACCCTTTTCCTGGCGTCCTATACCAGGTCATGCTGTGTTTATATGTATTTGGTTTCATACACCAGGGTTGCCCAACCAGTGGCCTGTGGAGCCCTCTGATGTGGCCCGCAACCTCCTGATCTGGGATGGTGGTTTGGTATCAGTGTGAAAGCAGCCATGGGACCCAATCGGCCCCCCCATTCACCTCTATGTCCACTTACCTCCAATCCACCCAAAAAAAAGGGGATCCATCCCCTTCCGTCTGGGCGAATTGAATTGGAGGGCCCATAGTGTAGCGTGGTCTATGTCCGTGTCCGTTCAGCATAAGTAGTATGGACACAGTCCTGTCATCCACCCATTCCACTCATTTTGGCCCGCAACCGGTTACCAAGTCACTTCAGTGGCCCTCGTTTTTCAAAATGTTTGGGCACCCCTGCCCTACACGGTGAGTGATCTATGAGCGACCACCCCATTTGAGTGGACCATTTTTAGCCACACCTGTTCCTTTTATGTTTAGCATACATAAATATAACTGTACACAAATATAACTGTACACTATTCAAAGATTTTTTTTTTTAAACATTAAGGCGTAATTTCATGGACGTTTTTACAGCCACTTTCTTTAGCCTTTTTTACAGCTTAAAAACGCCTGTCCATGTTTTTGTTTTTTTTTTGAGCTGGAGCTCAAAAAACGCTGCGGTAGCGTTTTTTAACGTCTGACGTTTTTACAGCTCTACTCTGGAGCTTCAGAATGCACTGGTCCTGGTTTTTTTTTGCAGCTTAAAAACGTCTCAGCCATCTACAGCTCAAAAACGTCATGGTGGGCATGAGGCCATAGACTAACATTGAGAGCCGTTTTTAAGCTGCAAAAAACGCTCAGAAAAGTGGCTGTAAAAACGTCCATGGAAGTGAAGCCTAACATTTATAAAATTCTTTACATTAAATTGTCAAGGGTATGCATTCACTAAAGCCTCACCTTCATACCAGGACTTATTTCTTGTATTAATGACAGACAGCGCATTATGTCATCTTCTAAGTGACTAAGGGGATTAAGTCTGAAAAGTCACCTTACAAAAAATTATTATTGCCCAACCAATCATCTTCCAAGTGTTGTACCTAAAGTCCATTGTCTGAAAATAAAGCAAGCAGTCTGGTAGGTATGAACAATCTGTATAAAAATATATATTTTCCATACAGTAGTGCTGGAATCCTTCCAGGGGTCTCAAACTGGCGGCCCTCCAGCTGTTGCCAAACTACACGTCCCATCATGCCTCTTCCTGTGGGAGTCATGCTTGTAACTGTGAGCCTTGCAATGCCTCATGAGACTTGTAGTTTCGCAACAGCTGGAGGGCCACCTGTTTGTGACCCCTGCGCCCTTCCAGTGACATGTTCCACTTGAACGTTTTATGTTCACTCCAAGCCCCCTTCACTCAGTTCAATACAAACTGCCAGGTTAAGGTAAACCTTTTAAGGTAGAGCAACAGATTGTTGTACAGTTGGATGAATTGGGTGCAGGGACCTTTACTGCCATTGTGCTCTTGCTGGGCATTCCTTTTAAGGAGGGGTGGGCTCCCTCCAGGCATACCTGCCCTAATCTATCCATTCTTATATGTGCTATTACTATGGAGACTCTGGAAATTTAGAGTTAGGACCGCAGTATATAGAGAGGTCCCTTGGCATGGGCACTGCGGTTTATGCATATATTTGCAAATGTGTGCAAACAAAATACTGTTTTTTAATGTAAACTGTAAGGACAATTTAGTTATTTTGCAGGCTGGCTGGGAAATCTTTTTTTTTTTTTTTTTGCATGCCTAGTCTCCAATTTGAAAACAAATAGGTTACTTAAGTATGAAAATTCTTGTACGATCGAATAAAAATTCAGAAGTGATGTATTGTATCTGGTATCGTACGAGAGAATTTTTCATGTCGTCGCTTCGGAAAGTTCCAGACGAAAGTTGTGTACTAGAGATCAGATTATCGTCGGGTCGCTTCAAAAGCAGTATTTTTTGTACGATATTCTGATCGTGTGTACAGGGCTTAACCACTTACCAAATACTGCTTTTGAAGCGATCTTACGATATGTAAACAAGGCAGATAGCTGTTCTGTGAGAAGGGAAGGTTGTGATCATGTGTTCCTACAGTAACATGGATCTGTGCCTTCCCATAGTACAAGCACTCCCCCAGCACACATTTAACCCCATTGATCGCTCCTGATGTTATTAGTACAGAGACAGTGCATATTTTTCACACTGATCCCTGTATTAGGCCCCTTTCACACCTGTCAGTTTTGACGGCGGACCTGACGGCTGCTCCATGCATCTCTATGGAGCGTCGGATGTCAGCGGAGACATGTCCGCTGACATCCGACCCGATTCAAAGGGACTGATCTCCCGCTGAGCTGGCGGACTCCGTAGTGAGTGATTCCGCCTCGTGTGGAAGGGGTCTTAGTGTGACTGGTGCCCAAAAAGTGTCACCTAGGGGTTTATTTCAGCGACTTACTGCAGGACTGCGACATTGCAGTGGACAAATTGAACACCAAGGGCTCATTTACACTTGCTTCGGCTTATACACACATTAACGGCTAGTTTACGCTTGCTTCAAAACATGGCTACGGACACGCATTGTTAAAGCTCTCTGAACGCCAGTCAAAGCCCCTGTCACTAATTAAAATGGTTAGCTTACATTCCTGTTTACACCTTGCTTTGGCTTTGTTTCAAAAATTATACCCCATGTAGCTTTAGTGGTGCTTCAAAACCTCTATATCGAAGCACCAAAAGCAAGGTGTAAACAGGACTGTAAGCTAATCATTTTATTTAGTGACAGCTGCTTTGACTAGCGTGTCCAAAGCCATGTTTTGAAGTGTAAACTAGCCCTTAGGTTTTATTTACTAAAGGCAGAGAGGGCAAAATTTGTCTCAATTCTGCAGAGAAACCAATCGGCTTCTAACCTCAGCTTGTTGAAATAAGCTTTAGCAACAAAACCTGGAAGCTGATTTTTTTGCAGAATTGTGACCAAGTTTGCCCTCCTTACCTTTTTAGTACATAAGCCCCTAATTTGTCTGTCGCAATGTCGTAGTCCCGCTGTAAGTTGCTGATCGCCACCATTACGAGTAAATAAATACAAATTCCTTAAAGGGGTTGTAAAGGTTCGTCTTTTATTTTCTAAATAGGTTCCTTTAAGCTAGTGCATTGTTGGTTCACTTACCTTTTCCTTCAATTTCCCTTCTAAATGTTTTTTTTCTTTGTCTGAATTTCTCACTTCCTGTTTCTCCTCAGTAAGCTTTCCACCATCATCCGAGCCGTGGAAAGTCCTTTAGAACAGCTTACTGAGGAGGAACAGGAAGTGAGAAATTCAGACAAAGAAAAACAACATTTAGAAGGGAAATCAAAGGAAAAGGTAAGTGAACCAACAATGCACTAGCTTAAAACTTTTGCGCAAACCATCAATATACGCTTTTTGGGATTTTCTTTAAAGCGGGGGTTCACCCTAAAAAAAAAAAAAACTGTTCTATCCAGCATACTGCTGACATCAACAGTATGCTGGATTTTTTTTTTTTCAGTCTTTACTTGCCTTTTTTCGTCGTTTTCACCCGTCTTCCGGGTTCTCGCTCCCCCGGGGAGTAGGTGTTCCTAAGCTCTGCATAGATGAGTGACGTGCGCGTCATCGGCTTCCGAAAATATCCGAGTGGGACTCGGCACTTTACGGTGCCTGCGCAGTCAGCTCTACACGGCAGGCGCAGACGCCGTATAGCGCTGTAAAGAGCCGAGACCCCGTCGGATATTTTCGGAAGGCGATGACGCGCACGTCAATCATCTATGCAGAGCTCCTCGTCGGGGAAAAGGAGCGACACGCCCACTCCCCGCAAAGGAAGAAGACCTGGAAGTGCGGCTGAAGACAGGTAAGTGTACACAAAAAAAAAAATTGACAACGTTACAAGCCTTTATTAAGGCTAGAGATAGGTTAGGCAAAAAATACATTTTAGGGTGAACCCCCGCTTTAATCAAAAACATGTAGCAGAATACAATTGGCCTAAACCGATGAAGATTTTTATTTATTTTTTTACTGGATATGTTATATAGCAGAAAGTAAAAAAAAAATATATATATATATAATTTTAAATTGTCAGTTTTTTTTTTTTTTTATAGCGCAAAAAGCAGAGGTGAATAAATACCACCAAAAAAGAACTCTATTTGTGGTAAAAAAAGAAATAAAAAAAAAGAAACCTACATTTTATTTGGATACAGCGTCGCACGACTGCACAATTGTCAGTTGAAGTAACGCAGTGCCGTATTGCAAAAAATGACCTGGTCATGAAGAGGGGTAAAGCTTCCAGGAGGTTAATCTGCAGCAGAGCAAGGACTGATGTGAACGGTCCATGCACCCAGTAAATGCTGCAGAATTTGTCAGTATTATATAAATTCAATATGAAAATAAAATGGTAATAGATGGGCTTAAATAAAAAAACAATGCAAAACCGACCTAATCCCGCACCCCCTCCCCATATTGCCCAACATATGCCTTTATCTTACCTCCAGTCCAGCGTCTTTTAGTCCTTACACCAGCAGAAGTGAAATGGGCACATCCACAGGAAGGAGATCTCGTCACCTGCACAGTCCTGCCGAGTAATGAACTGATTCAGCAAGCTCTCAGGTTTTGAGTATGTAATTATTATTATTATTATTATTATGAGTAAGCTGTCTCTCTAGTGCCAATGCTGGGAGGGCGGGAGCTGTGTGTGTGTAATAGTGTACTATACCTGCAACGTGTCCTCACTGTACTCACTGTACTGTACTCTCTGCTCCAATAATAGACTCCGGCAGCAGGACAGACTACAGTGTATATTTATTGTCTGAGCTGATTGGACGGGTGTGCTGTTTTCTGTTCCAGGTCTATACAATTAAACGTTTTACTACATTCACATGTGAAGACAGCAGCTTGTTTGTTTGAGCCACGTTTTTCAGCAGTCATCAGGTAATCCCTAAAATCTCATATAAACTTTAACATGATAATGGAATTTCAAAAGTCATTTACAATATTTTTTATGCTGAATCTGTCATTAAAATAATAAAAGTGATCATACCATGAAGGTTTTTGTTTAGGAATTTCCTGTCGTAACGCTGGGTTGTCGTCATGCTACAAGTACCTGATTTAACGCACGTTAAAGGGGTTGTAAACTCTTGTGTTTTTTTTTTTAAAATAACAAACATACTTGCCTCCACTGTGTAGTTCGTTTTGCACAGTGTGGCCAGGATCCTCCTCTTCTGGGGTCCCCCAACGGCGCTCGCGGCTCCTCACATCGGTGAAGCCCCTGGGAGAAACGCGCTCCCTGGGGGTTACCTCGTGGGCATGCTCCCAAGTCCAGCATTTGCGTCCATAGACACAGAATGCCGGACTTGGCATCCGCATAATTGGATTTGATTGACAGCAGTGGGAGCCAATGGCTGCTATCAATCTATCCAATCAAGAGCCGAGAACCCCAGGCAGAGAGGTACAGCGCGTCTCCGCCAAGGGAATGAATGGGCTCAGGTGAGTAAAATGGGGGGGCTAGGGGGCCGGTCAGTGCAGGAAGTTTTTTCACTTCTGGCATAGGATGCATTAAAGCGGAGTTCCACCCAAAAGTAGAACTTCCGCTTTAAGCACTCCTCGCCCCCTTACATGCCACATATGGCATGTCATTTTTTTTGGGGGGGGGGGGGCTTCAGTAGAAGTGGGACTTCCTGTCACACTTTCTACTTCCACCTAACCGCCTAGGCGACCGCCTGTCCATTCCGGGAGCGCAGTGCGACTCGCGCATACGCAGTGTGTGCCTGGCCGTGAAGCCGAAAAATCTGTCATGGCCGGGTGCCCAGAATGTGAATGGAGGCGCCGAGGAGAGGAGTGATGGTCCGTGCGGCCGCATTGTTGGACCGTGGAAAAGGTAAGTATCTGTTTATTAAAAGTCAGCAGCTATACTTTTTGTAGCTGCTGACTTTTAATAAACATTAAAAGGCTGGAACTCCCCTTTGAGGCATAGGATGCATTAAAGGGGTTGTAAAGGTTCGTTTTTTATTTTCTACATAGGTTCCTTTTAGCTAGTGCATTGTTGGTTCACTTACCTTTTTCCTTTGATTTCCCTTCTAAATGTTTTTTTTCTTTGTCTGAATTTCTCACTTCCTGTTCCTCCTCAGTAAACTGTTCTGGCTGACTAACCCCCAGCCAGAACGGCTCGGATGATGGTGGAAAGCTTACTGAGGAGCAACAGGAAGTGAGAAATTCAGACAAAGAAAAAAATCATTTAGAAGGGAAATGGAAGGAAAAGGTAAGTGAATCAACAATGCAATAGTTTAAAGGAACCTATTTAGAAAATAAAGGTGAAAAAACATGAGGGTTCACAACCCCTTAACACACTAGTCGTTTTTCTTTTTCGTTCAACCTAGCAGGTCTGAACGTAAAAAAAACCTTACAGCTCAGGAAGAGCCGCTGTACTAACTATATGACATTAGTACAGCGATATCCCCCTGCTATTCTATAGTGTTCTGACGGGGACGGCCTACCACCAGAACACGCCAGTCGGTGATCTCCGCCATTGACGGAGAGCACTGATTGGCAGGCGATCGGCAGACCTTTTTCAGGAATGCCCTTTTGACAGAAGCCGGACAAATGGCTGGCTTCTGTGGGACCGACTGCAGTACACACAGGTCGAATGTTTCTATTGTACCGGCCACCTGACATTCGGCCCATGTGTACAAGGCTTTACACAGACATGGTCAATTGTTGTCACCATCATGAAGCCCACCATGTGCATGTAAATGGGAAAAGACTAAAAAGAGGCTACAGGAGATGCAACAAAGGGTAAAAAAAAAGAGAAAATGGTATAGATCTCTTCACATGCTTTAGCTGGAGCAATGCTGTACTTACCGTTTTAGAGATAGATGTTCTCCCGCCGCTTCCGGGTATGGTCTTCGGGACTGGGCGTTCATATTTGATTGACAGCCTTCCGACCGCCGCATACAGCATGTCACGAGTTGCCGAAAGAAGCCAAACGTTGGTGCGGCTCTATACGGCGCCTGCGCACCGACTACTTTCGGCAACTCGTGACGCGCTGTATGCGACGGTCGGAAGGCTGTCAATCAAATAGGAACGCCCAGTCCCGCAGCCCATACCCGGAAGCGGCGGGAGAACATCTATCTCTAAAACGGTATGTACTGCATTGATTTAAAAAAAAAACACCCGATTGTGCTTCCCATAATTGGCCTCAATCTAATGTTAAAAATGTGTTTTTCGGGTGAACCCCAGCTTTATTATAAAAAGCTTTCTGTGTGTGTATTAGGCCCTCTAATACTTATAGGTCTCTCTCTGTCCAGCGATGTCCACGAGTGTCTCAGCCATCCAAGATTCTCCTTCCTGATTGGCTGAGACATGGTAGCGGCACCATTGGCTCCCTCTGCTGTCAATCAAAGTCAGCCAATCAGGGGAGAGGGGGTGGGCCGGGTCTGGGCTCCATGTCTGAATGGACACAGGGAGCTGTGACTCAGCTCGGGTACCCCCATAGCAAGCTGCTTGCTGTGGGGGCACTAAACAGGAGGGAGGTGGCCAGGGCTACTGAAGAGGGACCTGGGAAGAGGGGGATCTGGGCTGCTCTGTGCAAATCCACTACACAGAGCAGGTAAGTATGGCATGTTTGTTATTTTTATAGGGAAAAAAAAACGAGACTTTATAATCACTTTAAAGCTGAATTTGCATGTATTGTGTTATGCATAGTTACATAGTTACATAGTTAGTCAGGTTGAAAAAAAAGACACAAGTCCATCCAGTTCAACCAAAAAATAAATAAAAAAATACAACCCCATATACACAATCCTATACCCACAGTTGATCCAGAGGAAGGCGAAAAACCCCATGTGTTGTTACATTGGACGAGCTTGGACCAACATAAGAATGTATGAGAGACTACTCCAAATTTGGCTTTTATTTTTTCTACATTCCTTAACCACCTCCCACCCGCCCGATGACTTTTTACGGCCACAATGTGGCTCCTAATTGCCGGGAGGCCGTCTATATACAGCCTCCAGCCACTGGGGGGCGAGTGAGTGCCGCCCGCCGAGTCAATCAGATGCCAATGCGCGTGCCTGGCAGCCGCGATCGGCAGTCACAGAGACAGGGACATGGATCTCTGTGTGTAAACACAGAGATCCACATCCTGTCAGGGACAGGAGAAGGATGGTGTGTCCCTTGTATATAGGGATAACCATCGGTCACCTCCCCCAGTCACTCTCCTCCCTCCACAGTAAGAATCACCTAGCAGGGCACACATTAACCCCTTCCTCGCCCCCTAGTGTTAACCCCTTCCCTGCCAGTCACATTTATACAGTAACAGTGCATATTTATAGCACTGGTCGCTATATAAATGTGAATGGTCCCAAAAATGTGTAAAAAGTGTCCGATGTGTCCGCCGTAATATTGCAGTCCTGACAAAAATCACAGATCGCCGCCATTACTAGTAAAAAAATGTCATAATTCTATCCCCTATTTTGTAGGCGCTATAACGTTTGCGCAAACATATCACTATACGCTTATTGCGATTTTTATTTTTACTAAAAATATGTAGAAGAATACGTATCGGACTAAACTGAGATTTTTTTTTTTTTAATTGGATATTTATTCTAGCAAAAAGTAAAAAAAAATGTTTTTTTTTTCAAAATTGTCGCTCTTTTTTTGCTTATATCGCAAAAAATAAAAACCGCAGAGATGATCAAATACCACCAAAAGAAAGCTCTATTTGTGGGGAAAAAAGGATGTCAATTTTGTTTGGGAGCCACGTCGCACGACCGCACAATTGTCATTCAAAACGTGACAGTGCTGAAAGCTGAAATTTCGCCTGGGCAGGAAGGGGGTATATGTGCCCAGTAAGCAAGTGGTTAAATACCTCATGCCTGGACCACTACTTATTTAACTTTTGCATTTATTTATTTTCTCATTTATCTCATGAGATATTCGTTGGTGAAGCCCGGGAAGATATCCCTTGGTGATCCCGGGAAGATATCCCTTGGTGAGCCCGGGTAGATATCCCTTGGTGAGCCCGGGTAGATATCCCTTGGTGAGCCCGGGAAGATATCCCTTGGTGAGCCCGGGTAGATATCCCTTGGTGAGCCCGGGTAGATATCCCTTGGTGAGCCCGGGTAGATATCCCTTGGTGAGCCCGGGAAGATATCCCTTGGTGAGCCCGGGTAGATATCCCTTGGTGAGCCCGGGTAGATATCTCTTGGTGAGCCCGGGTAGATATCCCTTGGTGAGCCCGGGAAGATATCCCTTGGTGAGCCCGGGTAGATATCCCTTGGTGAGCCCGGGTAGATATCTCTTGGTGAGCCCGGGTAGATATCCCTTGGTGAGCCCGGGTAGATATCCCTTGGTGAGCCCGGGTAGATATCCCTTGGTGAGCCCGGGTAGATATCCCTTGGTGAGCCCGGGAAGATATCCCTTGGTGAGCCCGGGAAGATATCCCTTGGTGAGCCCGGGTAGATATCCCTTGGTGAGCCCGGGTAGATATCCCTTGGTGAGCCCGGGTAGATATCCCTTGGTGAGCCCGGGTAGATATCCCTTGGTGAGCCCGGGTAGATATCCCTTGGTGAGCCCGGGTAGATATCCCTTGGTGAGCCCGGGTAGATATCCCTTGGTGAGCCCGGGAAGATATCCCTTGGTGAGCCCGGGAAGTGTTGATCTCTATGACAAGTCATACTAATGCTGTGTCACCCATTGTTTTGCATCAGTACTGGTGTGCATAGGTGTGTGCAGCCTTTTGCATTATGGTGTGCACCTCAAAGCTCCAACACATACATGCGTGTGATATATTTACTGGCCTATTCCCTGCTCTCCATCCTGAAACAATGGGCGGGGGGTGGGCTTGGGACCAGGGGAGCTCACAGGGGGACCTAGGCAGAAGAAAGACGAGGGACAGAAGGGGTGGCATATATTGGAACTGATCGCCTGTTTTTTCCTCCTGTGGCAACTGAATGTCAGCCAGAGGGAAGGGAGGAGAAGCCTACTTTAAGTTGCTGCAGGAAGAAAATGTACTAAATTACACCCCCGCCGCCCCTCTTGCCCAGGTTCTGGGGTCAGCAAGGAAGGGCCCCAGTTTACTTGTCACCTGCCTTGTCGACGGGTAGATCGCGATTGATGGGTTGCCATGTCCAGAATTGGGGTGGCAGCTGGCAGTCTGCTTTCTTGTGATAACTGATGCGGCTAAGCAGCCGCTCGGCTGTTCTTACGAATTTTCCAATAGGAATTATTTTCCGATGGAAAAATTGAGAACCTGCTCTCTAAGTCCGTTGCAAATTGCGAAAGAAAAAGCCAGATGGGGCATACACACGTTAGGAATATCAAACGAAAAGCTCCCATCTCATTTTTTTTCATCGGAAAATCCAATCGTGTGTACGCGGCATTGGCGTTTTTAATACTTTTAAGTGCATAGAAGGGACCCCAGATCCCTCCATAAAGAGTACCTGTCACTGCCTATTATGGTTACAAGGGATGTGTTTACATACCTTGTGACAGCAATAAAAGTGAAGCATTTTTCTTTTTTAAGGGGCAGTGTAAAAATAAGGAAAAAAAAATCTAAGCGCCACATCCCTCCATGCTCGCGTGCAGAAGCGAACACATATGCAAGTCACAGCTGCAAATGGTGTTCAAACTACACATATGAGGTATCGCCGCGATAGTTCGAGCGAGAGCAATAATTCTAGCACAATACCTCCTCTGTACCTCTAAACGGGTAAAAGAATCTCCATAGGCGATGCTTTAAAAAATGTTAAGTACCATCGTTTCTTGCCATTCCACGGGTGTGCGCAATTTTAAAGCATGACATGTTGGGTATCTATTTACTTGGCATAACATCATCTTTCCCGTTATACAAAAAAATTAGCGTAACCTTACTTTTTTATTTTATTTTTTATTCATTGAAATTTATTTTTTCCCAAAAAAGTATTTTTGAAATACCGCTGTGCAAATATGACTGCCATTTTATTCTCTACAGTCTCTAAAATATATATATATATATATATATGTGTGTGTGTGTGTGTGTGTGTGTGTGTGTGTGTGTGTGTGTGTGTGTGTACACACACACACACATATACAGTATAATGTATAAGTATTATTCTCTTTGGTCTCTTTTTTTTATATATATATATATTATTATATATATATATATATATATATATATAATATGTGTGTATGTATGTTTGGGTGTTCAAAATAATTTTCTAACAAAAATACTGATTTTAACTTGTAAGAAAAAAATGTCAGAAAAAGGCCTGGTCCTCAAGTGGTTAAACGGTGATTCCTTTGTCATGTAAGAAGGTTCCTTCTGCAATGCACAGATCAAATAACAATGTTATGTCACAAACCTGCTCTGTGGCTGAGCCACATGGAAATACTTTAATTGACATTGATCTCTTTCCTTTTTTAAAGCGCTTCTAACAAATCTCCTCCCTGCTTCTCCTTGCATAAGATTCTTCATAGAAGAGTCACTGCGCATTAACATCAACACTATGGCTTAGTAATGATTAGTGTGAAGAACAAATATTGGTGATACCCATAGTAACTGAATTCCAGATTTCCTGTTCACAACACAGGCTAGATAACTAAAACAAAACTTTGGACCTTACTTCCACATCCCCTTCTTCCTAAATAGTTTTATTTTGTAGGTTCCCCTCCCCCGCCTCCAAATTCCTAGAGTCTGGCCCTCATCCTGGGGTGTGGCCAAAGGCTGACATTCTAGTTGAAGTCAGAATTTGCATACAAGAGCACTTTGGGATTTAACCACTTCCATACTATTTTGGCACTTCTCTCGTACATGCAAAAATCATAATTTTTTTGCTAGAAAATTACTCAGAACCCCCAAACACTAATTAGTTTTTTTTAGCAGACACCCTAGGGAATAAAATGGCGGTCATTGCAACTTTTTATCTCGCACGGTATTTGCGCAATAATTTTTCAAACTCCTTTTTTGTGGGAAAAAAACTGTTTCATGAATTAAAAGATAACAAAACAATAAAGTTAGCCCAATTTTTTTTATATAATGTGAAAGATGAAGTTACGCAGAGTAAAAAGATACCCAGTGTGTCATGCTTTAAAATTGCGCTCACTCATGGAATGGCACCAAACTTCAGTACTTAAAAATCTCCATAGGCGTTGTTTATTCTTTTTTTTACAGGTTACCAGTTTAGAGTTACAGAGGCGGTCTAGTGATAGAATTGTTTCTAGCGCTCTAACGCACGCGGCGATAGCGCACATGTGTGGTTTGAACAGCGTTTACATATGTGGGCGGGACTTGCGTGTGTGTTTGCTTCTGGGGATAGGGGCGTTTAAGTAAAATAAAAAATAAAAAAATATTTTTTAATTTATTTTTACACTTTTCTTTACATCTTGTTTTTTTTTTATCACTTTTATTCCTATTACAAGGAATGTAAACATCCCTTGTAATAGGAATGGTTTGTGACAGGTACTCTTTATGGAGAGATGCGGGGTCAGTAAGACCTCACATCTCTCCTCCAGGCTGGAAAGCATTAATCGTGAAAAAAGTAGGATTGTGTGAGAAACTACTAAACACTGTTTTAGAATACACATCAGAGTGAGTTAGTTCGCATTTGTAACGCTATACAAGTTACTCAATCGCCTCAAGGCGCTGTATCCAATGTTGTCGTCCAGTCACGCTTCAGAATAGATGGGTCTTAAGTTTTTTTTTTTTTTCCTGAAGGCCCAATGGTTTACTTCCATCTGAATGTCTGTAGGTAGAGCGTTTCATAGCCGTGGTCCTTGGACATCATGGTAAGAACTGTAAAACAAATCTTTTACACTATAGCAGGGGGGTCTCCAAACTGTGGCCCGGGGGCTGGATGCGGCCCTTTGCTTGCCTTTATCTGGCCCTTGGCGTATTAATCTTCCCATTGATACAAGACACTATTCTGCCCTCTCACACCAACAATGGAACACCATTCCTCCCTATGATAACAACGTTGGGGCACTATTGCTCCCTATGATAACAACGTTGGGGCACTATTCCTCCCTATGATAACAATGTTGGGGCACTATTCCTCTTCTTGATACCAAATGTTTACTCCCACTGATGCCAGGAAAATTACCACTCCCCGTGGCCACGATTTGGCCCGTCTGAAGGACAGTAAACCGGTGTCCTGCCGAGAATTGTCCCCTGGCGGATAATGTCCGCTCTGTACTGCGCAGGTGCCGTACTTGCGCAGTACAGAGCACAACGAACCTCCGAAAATACTCGAAGATGAAAACAGAAAAGTATTATATATGCAAGGGCCGGGTGTATAAGTATTACATTGTGTAAGGGGCGGATGTGTATTACTATTATATCGCGCAAGGGGCGGATGGCGACAGCAAGGGGCGGGGCATGTTTAAACAAATGATGGTCGGATTTTGCAATGTTAATGGGTGGGTTTTGCAGTGTTGATGGGAGGCCGCTGTATACATATATCCATAATACATTTTTAAGTGCATCCGCTATAGCTATCCCGCGGTGAAGGGGTTAAGACATAAGCATAATAACAATTTACTCTGACAAGTATTCAAATTGCCCATTCACATTGAACTACTCTCCCTTATCGTCTATGTCCATCAATTTAAAATATCGCCTCTTCCCCCCTCATTTGTTTAAACATGCCCCGCAAAGACGTGTAGTTTCTCCACCCGCCCCTTGCTGTAGCCATCCACCCCTTGCAAAGTGGAGCGGGCATCGGGAGCGTGCGGCAACGTCTGTCACAATGTCCTGTTCATTGCGCAGGCGCAAGCTACAGCGGATTCCCTGCTCTTCATGTTCGGCATTTTTCGGCAGCTCCATTTGCTAGAGCGCTGCGCCTGCGCAGTCCAGGGCGGACTTTATCTGCCAGGGGGACACATCTCGGCAGAACACCAGCCCTTTGTTTAGAAAGTTTAGAGACCCCGGCACTATAGGGTACATTTAGCAAAAAGCAACATAGTTTTTAGTATACTGCACACTATCTTTTCAGGTTTCTATCATCCTAACAGACTACGGTCTTTGTCCGTTAACATTATGGACGTTTATATTATTCATGTGGTATAGGTAACAAAAAGAAACTAAATATGATTCACATTCATATCTGCCATTCTACACACTGCTTGTAAATATCAACGGTTGGAAGTCATCACAAGGTAATAACGTGTATTGAATATAGTTGCTGGCCTAGGGCTATACACATGGTGACTGATGGCACAATGTGGTATTTATATGGTTGGCCAGTAAAAAATAAAAAAAGAGGCTTTATACCAGTGTTAGTGATGGGAAATTATATCTCAATGTGTCATAGCATATTGTTTTAAGAGTACGTAAAGTGGAATTCCTGCCCAATACTGACTAATTTAAAAATGTCCCCTCCCCCTCCTTCTACCAATGTTGACTAACCTGTCTAAAAAAATTAAAATAAAAAAAGTAAAGTATATACTTACCTATTTTCAGCCTGCTCCAGTCATGTGATCCCGTGTCAGTGAGTGGTAGCTATGGGGGAGAGGAGAGAGTGTTCACCAATGGGTGGTACATACGGGAGTGGTGACTCACCCATAGGCTCCCATGCCTTGTTGGGCCTGTATCACATTACCAGACCTGGAATAGGTACATATAATTTTTTAAGACTAATTAGTGTTAGGCAGAATTATTTTAATGCCGGATTTCCAATACTGTACTTTATATATTAAAGGGGTTGTAAACCCTTGTGTTTTTTCACCTAAATGCATCAGGTGAAAAAACTTCTGACAGTGACCGGCCCCCCAGCCCCACCGTTTTACTCACCTGAACCCTTTGTTTCCTCGGCGGAGATGTGCTGTACCTCTCTGCCCAGGGTTCTCGGCTCTTGATTGGATAGATTGATAGCAGCGCAGCCATTGGCTCCCGCTGCTGTCTATAAAATCCAATGATGCAGGGCCGAGTCCGGCATTCTGTGTCAATAGATGCAAATGCTGGACTCGGGAGCGCTTCTCCCAGGGGGTTTACTAATGTGGGGAGGAGCCGCGAGAGCCACTGGGGGACCCGTAAAAGACTGATTGGGGCCACACTGTGCAAAACAAACTGCACAGTTGAGGTAAGTATGACATGTTTGTTATAAAAAAAAAAAAAAAAAAAAAAAAAAAAGGTGGTTTACAAACCCTTTAACTGGATTTTGATATATATATATATAAAAAAAAAAAACACGAAACCTGTGTAATAGTATCTAGTCCTGTGGTTTCAGATATGGCTGCTCCCTGCTCTGTTGGTATGAGATGCTCTACTACACTGATAACATGTCACTACTATCGATTCAAGAGTGACTGGTCTGTGAAATACTTACCGAGCAGTTTTGTTGTCTGTCCAGTTGGGCATATTTTCTCTCACTTCCTATCCCAGAGATGAAATGTCTGGCTGGTTAGCTAGCTAGTGGGGGGCGGACCTCCCCAAGCAAATTGAGCAGCAGCTGCCACTGTAGTGAACTCTAAAAAATAATAAAAAAAAAATAAAAAAAAGCAGAAGCAGACTTTTATCCTACATTGTGTGTCCACGTCACCTGTAGGACAAGACCATTTATTTCAATGGGCTGCCTTACTTGCAAGAGATGTGGGGAAAGAAGTCTCTGACTCCTTTGTTTTATTTAAATAGTGCTGCACCATGTGATTTGCCGACGCGTGGGGGCTGCCATCGACTGTAGAACTGGGCCAAGACAAGCTCGAGTGACTTCACCCACTGTATTGCGATGATCTGAGTGGGCCCATCTTAGACCAGCTTTTCTGGCACTAGTTGGCGATATCCTTGGGGCGTACGTAATGGGCAGAGTAATCATTGAATGGACATATAAAGGCGGGTCTGTCTGTCAGTGCTCAGACCATACGCCGCACACTGCATCAAATTGGTCTGCATGGCTGTCATCCCAGAAGGGAAAGATAATGCACAAATAAGCCAGCAGTTTGCTGAAGACAAGCAGACTAAGGACATGGAATACTGGAACCATGTCCTGTTGTCTGATGATACCAAGATAAACTTATTTGGTTCAGATGGTGTCAGGGGTGTGTGGTGGCAACCAGGTGAGAAGTACAAAGACAAGTGTGTCTTGCCTACAGTCAAGCATGGAGGTGTGAGTGTCATGGTCTGGGGATGCATGAGTGCTGCCGGCACTGGGGAGCTACAGTTCATTGAGGGAACCATGAATGCCAACATGTACTGTGACATACTGAAGCAGAACATGATCCCCTCCTTTCAGAGACTGGGCCGCAGGGCAGTATTCCAACATAACGACCCCAAACACACCTCCAAAACTACCACTCCCTTGCTAAAGAAGCTGAGGGTAAAGTTGATGGACTGGCCAAGCATGTCTCCAGCTCTAAGCCCTATTGAGCATCTGTGGGGCATCCTCGAATGGAAGGTGGAGGAGCGCAAAGTCTCTAACATCCAACTCCGTCATGGAGGAGTGGAAAAAGACTCCAGTGGCAACCTGTGAAGCTCTGGTGAACTCCATGCCCAAGAGGGTTAAGGCAGTTCTGGAAAATAATGGTGGCCACACAAAATGTTGACACTTTGGGCCCAATTTGGGTATGTTCACTCTTGTGAGATACCAACTAAAAATATGGAGTTACTTACCGGTAACGTCCTTTTCCAGGAGTCTTTCAGGACAGCCACCTTAGAGAGAGATCCCGGCTCCTCCCCTCTCAGGAAACACCGCCTTCAATCAGAGATTTAAGCCTCATCCTCCCACTGGCCCTTCAGTTTATCACGAGCACCTCCGGCCAACTGGGGAGACACAAGAACACGTCATACAACAAACATTACAATCTTACCTGACGGTCTTATGTGATGAGTCCTCAGACGTCCAGTACCTGGGTGGGTACCGGTGCTGTCCTGAAAGACTCCTGGAAAAGGACGTTACCGGTAAGTAACTCCATATTTCCCTGGATCGTCTTTCAGGACAGCCACCTTAGAGAGGATAAGCGAGCACCTTACCTTAGGGTGGGACTACTGCTTGCAGAACTTTACGACCAAAGGCTTGGTCCTTTGCTGACAGCAGATCCAATCTGTAGTGCTTGACAAACGTGTTGAAGCTGGACCACGTTGCAGCCTTACAAATTTGCTCAGGAGAAGCACCAGCCCATTCCGCCTGTGAAGCTGCAGCCGCTCTAGTGGAATGTGCCCTGATCCCATCTGGGGGGTCTGACCCTCCTAACTCATAAGCTTGAACAATAGCCGATTTAAGCCATCTGGCTATAGTCCGTCTGGACGCCCTGGATCCTTTCTTGGATCCTGAAAATAATACAAAAAGGGACTCTGACTTTCTAAATTGTCTAGTGCATTCTAAGTATTGGAGAATGCACCTCCTAACATCTAAATTATGGAATGAACGTTCCTGTTCCCTCACAGGATTAGAACAAAAAGTGGGCAAGATGATTTCTTGGCTCCTATGAAATCTTGAAGCCACCTTTGGCAAGAAGGCCGGATTGGTTTTGAAAATAACCCTGTCCGGAAAAATTTGAAAATAAGGGGCCCTGATGGAAAGGGCTTCGAGTTCGCTGACTCGTCTTGCCGTGGTAATTGCCACTAAAAACACAGTTTTGAGGGTAATTAGTTTCAAAGAACAGGATTCTAGTGGTTCAAAAGGCTCTTTTGTAAGAGCCTGTAAAACCA
This sequence comes from Rana temporaria, assembly GCF_905171775.1. NCBI lineage: Eukaryota > Metazoa > Chordata > Amphibia > Anura > Ranidae > Rana > Rana temporaria. The sequence goes on along the minus strand of NC_053497.1, from coordinate 45,872,390 downwards.
AAGAGAGGTTCCAAACTGGAAGGGAAGAGGTTCTAACTGGCCTCTGTCTACTTAGACCCTTGAAGAACCTTGCTATCCAAGGGTCTAACGCTAGTTGTTTTTCTAGAAAGACGCTCAACGCAGAAACTTGTCCTTTCAATGTGCTAAGTGCTAGACCTTTGTCTGCACCTGACTGTAGGAATTCTAGCACTGCCACTGAACTATGAACGTCAAAGGAGCCTTCTGAGCACCATATGTTAAAACGTCTCCACACCTTACAGTAGATGTTTTGAGTTTCTACTTTCCTACAATTTAGGAGAGTCTTAATTAGACGCTCAGAAAAACCCCTGCCCCTCAACAATGACTCCTCAGAAGCCAGGCTGCCAGGTTCCACCTGTCTACATGAGGGCAGCAGAATGGACCCTGAGAAAGAAGGTCGGTCTGGGCCGGAAGGATCCAAGGAGGTTCTATTGCCAGGTTCTTTAGAATGGAGAACCACGGTCTCCTCGGCCAATGAGGAGCGATCAAGATGAGGATCGTATTCTCCCTTTGCAACTTCCTCAATACTGCCGGAATCAGGACCGGAGGGGGGAAGGCATAGCACCTTGAAAATGCCCAAGTCTGGGCGAGTGCGTCTATCCCTAGCGCTCCGTCCCATCTGTTTAGGGAGAAGAAAAGACTTGTCTTGGTATTGTGTTTCGAGGCAAAGAGGTCTATGCATGGTGTTCCCCATCTCTGAACAATCATGTTGAATACCTCCTGCTTTAAGATCCAATCGCCTTCCTTCAGAGTTGTTCGGCTGAGGAAGTCCGCTGTCTGGTTCTGATCTCCCTTCAAGTGGGTTGCAGACAGGGACAATACATTGAGTTCGGCCCACTTCAGGATGGCTTCTGCCAGAAGCCATAGGGAGCAACTTCTTGTACCCCCCTGCCTGTTGATGTAGGCTACTGTTGGGGAATTGTCCGAACGGATTCTCACATGTTGTCCCTGAAGTTCCCCCTGAAAGGCTCTGAGCGCTAGTTCTACTGCTCTCAGCTCCCTCCAGTTGGAGGATCTTAGAGCGTCCTCTTTCCTCCAGGTCCCCTGGACCCACTTGGGACCCACGTGTGCTCCCCAACCTGAACCGCTGGCATCTGTTGTAACTGTCTTGGTCACTGGCAGGATCCACTCGAGACCTTGGGATAGATTTGCTCCCTTTCTCCACCACCAGAGTGACCTTTTGACCTGATTTGGGATGGAGATTAAGGCATCCAAGGAGGTCTGACTGTGGTCCCAAACCTTCAGAATAAATAACTGAAGAGGACGAAAGTGCAGTCCCGCCCAATGTACTGCCGGAAGTGTGGATGTTAGTAATCCCAATCCTGACATGGCCTCCCTGACTGAAACCTGACTGTTGCTCTGCAACTGTAACATGGTCTTGTCCACCTTTAGGACCTTTTCGGAGGGAAGAAAGACCCTTTGGATCGTTGAGTCCACCACATAACCCAGGAAGGTGACTCTCTGGGCTGGGACTAAACTGGACTTTTCTAGGTTCAGAAGCCATCCCAATTTCTCCAGGATGTCTCTTGCTACCTGAAGATCCTGAACCAATTGTTCCGCTGAGGGTGCAAACAGGAGAAGATCGTCTAGATATGCAACTATCGAAAGACCTTTGAGTCGCAGAAAGGCCAGAACTTCTACCATCACTTTTGTGAAGATTCGGGGAGAAGACGATAGCCCAAAGGAGAGAGCTTTGAACTGCCAATGCAGTACCCGATTCCCAGTCCTTACTGCTAGTCTCAGATATTTTTGATGATCCTCGGCTATGGGAATATGCAGATATGCATCCTTTAGATCGATCGATGCCATGAAGCAGTTTGGCGGGAGTAACGCTCTGACCGAATAGATCGAATCCATTCTGAATCTCCTGTACTTGACGGAGACATTCAGAGGCTTCAAATTCAGGATGAGCCTGAATTTCCCTGATGGCTTGCGGACCACAAAAATGTGGGAGTAAAAGCCTCTGTTTGTCTCTGGACCTGGCACCTGGACAATCACTTCCTGCTCTTCTAATTCCTGTAAAGAGGATAGAAGAGCGGAGGCTTTTTCCCCGCATATTGGTAGGTTGGTAATCAGAAACCTGAGAGGTGGGGGATTTGAGAACTCCAACCTGTAGCCCCGTCTGATGATCCCCAAAACAAATTGATTTGTGGTGATCACCTCCCACTGTGGGAGAAAGGCCCCCAACCTTCCTCCCACTGTTATCGTGTCACTGGGCCTTTTTGGGCTGTTCAGTAGGGGGCGAAAAATCGCCGCCCCACGCCCTTTCCCCTTAGGTCCCCAAAATGTCTTTTGTTGACCTGTTTTAGGGGTCTCAGATTTCCTCGGAAACTGAAATTTTCTTTTTGTCTGTTGCCCAAATTTCCTTTTAAGGGGAAAAGCCTTCTTTTTATCAGCCGTCCTATCCAGGACGGCTTCCAGACCAGGCCCAAATAATAAATCTCCGGTAAGCGGTATGCCACAGAGTTTTATCTTAGACGCACTGTCCCCCTGCCACGTCTTAAGCCACAAGGCTCTCCTTGCTGAATTGGTCAGGGCTGAAGATCTGGCGGACATGCGTACTGATTCGGCCGAGGCATCTGCCAGATAGGCCACCCCTTTAAGGAGCGTGGGAAAAGAAGCAAGGATAACATCCTTTTCTGTATTGGCTTCGATATGCGCCTTGATTTGCGTGAGCCAAAACTCCATATTACGGGCCACTACCGTGGCTGCCATGGCGGGTTTGAGATTTGTCTGTGATGATTCCCAGGACTTTTTCAAAAGGGAATCCATCCTCTTATCCATGGGGTCAGAGAGTACCCCCATATCCTCGAAGGCCAGATCTGTATTTCTGGATACTTGAGAAAACGCTGCGTCTAGTTTTGGAGTTTTATTCCAAACTAAACTATCTTCACCTGCGAAAGGAAATCTCCTTTTTAGTGCATTAGAGAAAAAAGGTTTCCTCTCTGGGTCTTGCCATTCTTTTTTAATGGCATTGACCAACACATCATGGACTGGAAAGACTTTCTTTTTCTGTTCCTCCAGACCCCTATACATTTGGTCATGTAATGACAAAACTTTCTTTTCCTCCTGGATACCTAGAGTGGTGTGGATGGCATCTAAAAGTTCCTCCACATCCTCTAGAGAAAGTTTGTACCTTGAGGCTTTGGAGGACTCACCGTCCAGCCCCTCTGTATCTGATTCCTCCTGGGAATCAGAAATGGCGCTACCCGCTTCTTCCTCAATGTCTTCCGGTAGACCCTCTGGTTTCTCACCACTACTAGGGAGAAAATCCGTGGGATTAGGCGAAACAACCTGCTGTGCTGGTGGGACACTGCTTTGGGGCTGGGGTAGTTGAAAAGAGGAAAAAGGAGACTGAAAGGTACTAGAAAGCTCCTTAACTGACGCCGCCAGCTCTGCCCCCTGTTCTGCTGTCTGTTCTCTCAAAACATCCCCAATACAACGCTTACAGAGCGTTTTCAACCAGGATTCCCCTAGTGTTGATCTGCACACAGGGCACTTCCTTTTAGAGCCATGGGCTGATTTGCTTGAGGCTTTCTGAAAAGAGAAGCAAACAAAAGACAGCAGCACATTAGCTGGGGCCCACCAGCAATAAACACAGGGATCACCAGGAGTGCCCCCCAGGACCAACCACCACCAGGGTCCCAGAAACTCCTATCCCCACCGACCACCAGGAAGGGAAAACACCCGTGGAGCCAACAGGGTATAGGCAGGTGAACACCACCCCAGGGTTCACTTACCTGCGGCTGGCGCTTTCCTCGGATGGAGCTGTCCTCGAGACCTCTGTCTCAGACATTGCTGCTCAGCGGAGCGGTGGTCTGCTGTCTCCTCTGCTGACACCTCAGACTGGAGAGACTGCACCAGCCAGCGTGCGTGGTCCGCTTTCCTAGGCCGCGTCCGGAACCGGAAGACGCGGCCTCGTGTGGCTGTCCCGCCCCCAACCGGAACCGACGTCGCCCATCCTCCGGACCAGCGAGCTCCAAGCTGGCTGCAAAGCAGGGGGGCCTGAGGCAGCCCACAGCGCCACCCTAGGCAGAGAAAACGACGGACCTCCCAGCTTACTCTTTTCCCCAAAGAGACGCTGGGACGCACATGCGGCGCTGCAGGTGACGACACACTAGCCGGCCTGAGCGCCAAATTCAAACAATAAAAAAGTGAACTTTTTAGGCAGAAGAACTCAATCTTCTAAAAATTGCCCAATAAGCCTCAGCTTCCCCAGCCATCGGCTCCTGGTTCCACAGCGGTGTCTCCCCACCGGAGGAAACACCATAACTGAAGGGCCAGTGGGAGGATGAGGCTTAAATCTGATTGAAGGCGGTGTTTCCTGAGAGGGGAGGAGCCGGGATCTCTCTCTAAGGTGGCTGTCCTGAAAGACGATCCAGGGAAAAATAAATTATATTACACCTACATTTTACGCAGATCTTTTGTTTATTTTTTTCACGGTTAAAAAGGTTCAGTCTATTGAGAAAAGAGCAAATAAAGTACAAAAATAAAATTTACGCAGATCTTTACAAACACATTGAACATTCACATCAGTCCCTGCCCTCAAGGCACTTACAATGAAAGGTCTATAACTGACATAGGGCCATCTAACCCTTGAGACATGGCTAGTAGCTCAGGACTTGAAATTTTGAGCCCTGTATTTATGTGTGTGTGATAGATAGATGGATATATATCTGTATAAGAGAGAGAGAGAACATGTAATACCGCCAAATAGCAGCCCTGATCCTTCTCATATGGGGGCTCCTTCCATAGCAATTGGGGGTGCTCGTGTTGGCTCTCTCCTGAGCAGTGCTCTATGTGTCCATTGACACACAGCGCTGCTCAGATCCACCCCCCACCCTTTCCTCCCAGGCTGCGACTGACAGCAGCAGGAACCAATGGCTCCCACTGCAGCCATTATACCAGTGTCACTCAGGCACAGCGCTGGATCAATATCTGGTTCGGGTAAGTATAAGGAGATGGGGAGGCAGGCAGGCAGAACACAGGATTTTTTTTTTTAACCTTTACAACTACTTTAAGCGTATTTCCAGCCATCGTTGCCATGTGCTGTCTGGTCTAGGGGGTCCGAATATCCATCCTTAGAAGATATTGTTCTCCAATGTGGACATCACCCTGGTATGGCTATATATGTCATATGGCAATTATGAGTATATAAATATTATTTAGATGGATAATTATGCATGTATCATTTGTTTATGCATTTTTTTTTATTATAGTTTACACCAGTCATACTTTTCAAGGAGCAGATATATTCCGGGAAACGTGTCGAGAACACCTGCCTGTCCTGCACCATATAGCTGAACTTTTGGAATCGCCACTGTGCCATTTAAAGATACGTTGTATAGCAAGAGCTATGTAGGTGTTGGACTACTAGGGGGTGACTATGTATGGGTTGCGTTTGGGTGTCTAACATTTAATTTTGTTTACTTCTCTTTTTAAACGCTGTGAAATTAAATTATTCTTGAATAAAGGTGTTTAATGATGGTATCTACTTCAGCTCTGGAAGATTTAAACCCCCCCCCCCCCTTTCATTATCAGGAAATTTAGCACTGTGCTACTTTAAATGGTAATTGTGCAGTCATGCAACACTGTACACAGATTACATTTACTGTATTTTTCATAGAACGCGCACTTTTTTCCCCCCTTGAAAACACTCTGAGACAGCGCGGGACGACACCACGAAGGCTCAAGACAGACGCCGGACTGGGCAAGGCCGCCGGGCAAGACACCGAAGAGGGACATTTAAACTAAGTATTTTTTTTTTTTTCAGGACATTTCCCTCCTAGAACTGGGTGAGCGCTATACCCAGATAAATACTGTATATCATTCCCCCCCCCACACAAATAGAGCTTGTATTTGATCAGCACTGGATTGGTGGAAAATCTGATCGTTTGTATGCGCCATCGGACAATTGTTTTTCGGATTTTTCACAGACAAATGTGGGATAGCATGCTTTAAAATTGTCCGCCAACAATTGTGTGTTGTCAGCTTTTCCGATCGTGTGTGTGTACAGAAGTCCGTCGGACAAAAACTCCAAAGTACAAACACACATGCTGAGAAGCAGAAGTTGCCCAAAGGGTGGCGCTAAAACACGTAGTTTCGTGTTTGTTGGTCGACAATTCTTTGCCGTTTGTATGCAAGAAAAATTCCCGGCCAACGCCCTTCAGACAAAAGTCCTACACTTTGTCTGCAGAAAATCCGATCGTGTGTATTAGGCTTAAGTTTCTTATAAGAAACACAAAAATCATTGCCCGTGTACAGAAGTCTGTGGTGAATGTCAACACTGAGTTCTCAGCTGTAAATATACACAGCCAATCAGCACATCCTGGCCATAGATCATTGGCCAGGACTTGCTGACAAGCCGGCTGGGGGGTTCCTATGAAGTGAAATTACTGCAACTATTCACAGTCCTACCTGTCTCTTCTTACTACTTCTCGTGGGTCCCCGCACCTGAATTACCCGATCTATTCCATATACATACATACGTCTATTGATCACATATCCTCAGCAAACCACAGGAATTCACGGCTCCACTTCTGTTTTTGGCCCAACACAATGGATCGATTCTTCTGCCATTCACAAAGGGCGAGTACTTGATTGACTGTCCTTAATGAGCATTGAATCCTTTTTTTCGCTTCTTCATTGGGGACGTTTTTAATCACTTCCTTGAGGTCACTGAGACAAGGAAGGGAACATACATTTCTACTGTGTGGTGGGGGGCACACAACCAAGCCATAAAATTGGACATCGGTTCTAACCCTTCTTCAGCCTTACCAAAAATGTAAAATCCCTATCTAGAGTTTCACTATAACTATCCAAAGAATTGCTCCTGCGAGAAGAGACACTGAATACTTACCTTGTGAATCCAAACTCCACCATCGGCAAGCAGTACAGCAATGTTCAGCACTTCAGGAGTGTCAAATGTCTGGGTCACAAGTGCATGCTGTGGTTCCTTCTGTCAGCCCTACAGGACTATGTAGGACATATTATACAGCAGGAGCCATCACCGAGTGCAGCAAGTATTACAGGCATTTGACACTCCTGGAAGTGTCAATGCGAATGTCTTTACTTGAAGAATTCAGACTCGCCACAGGCTGGAGAGTATTTAAGATGCCAATGAAGATCTACAGTTATAGACCTCTAAAGAGATTTCTAAATATTATGTACCAGCACAGTGTGTGTTTTATTAATGTAGCTTGGGGTAAAGACATCCCAATCTTTTACTTTCTACAGCAAATACGCCAATACTTAAACTGTCTGAAAACTTTTATTGAACTAAAAGTATAATAACAAATATTTACAAAACTGTGTACCGAGCAGGATCTGTATTCAGTCGCTATCGCTGCCATCGCTGGAGGCAGAGCCCTGCTCACTTCCGCTTTGCTCCTCGTTTGCTTGCGGAGATCGGTCGCTTCCAAACGGACTGCTGCTGGCGCTGCGGCTTCTGCGCCTTCTGTTTTTGTCCTCTTCTTCCTCGCTGCCGCTTTCCTTTGCTTCGCTTCCGCTTTCATTCTGCACTTCCTCATCGCTGTCGTCGTCGTCATCATCATCACTGCCAAAGATTTCCTCCTTGTCTCTGGCAGCTCTGTCGTCTTCACTGCTCTCTTTATCCTCTTGTTCGGCTTCCTTCTCCTCTGGGACATCTTCTCTCTCACTCTCACTACCCGAGGGCTCTCCAGCGCTGCCTTCCTTCTCACTCTCACTGCCCTTCTCTCCGTCTTCTGCATCTAAGGGAGGAGCAAGTTACATGACAATCAGCAACGAAAGCAGAATACACACCATGTACCAAACTTGCTCCTGGAACTTCATGCATATTTAAATTGTTTGCATTACCCTTTTTTTTATTTATTTTTTTACACAAAATAGCTTTTTTGCTGTTTTTTCTTCTTTTTTTTAAATACCAATAGTCAGCGGCGGTGCGAGCGCCGGCCATCTGAACAACAGCAGTTTGTTGGTTTTTCGAAGTGTCTATCAGAGCCAGCGGCTTGTTGGCTCCAATCGGCTTCCAAATAGTTAACCAGGGGTTGTGCGTTCCCTGGTTAACACTGACACTCGTCTCAACCAATCCGGTTCACCGGGTCTGGTTACCGGCTCAGTTCACACTGGATGCCAAATGCGGTTCCCAGTAGGGGTCCAGTGCGTCGTGGTTTACTGTTTCAGGTCTGAATTTGGGCCTGAAACGGACCAAAAGATGCACAGGACCCCTTGTGCAAATTTGCATCGGAGCTATGTGAACCGGCTCCATCGAGAGGATCCCACATCCAATTTGAAATAGTGTGAACCCGGACTAAAGAGACTATAAATACAATCAAATGCACTCAGAACATAAAGGCAACATGCAACCGCAGGTCACGCAATCTGCTTATCAGCCATGCTAGCCTAAAGAAGTATGAAGAAGCACATTCCTCCTCTCTGCCTGTTGTTCAGGACATGGATTTTGGTGAACACGTCTCTTGCCTGGCTGCGGACATCAGACAATCGAGAGGTGCCTTAAAAGGCTCATTTATACAAAGAGCCACCCTTTTCTGTTTAATTCCATCTAAAGTGAGTTTCTGTAGTGCACTGTGCTGCCATCATCACTCGCCAAAACTTTTCAGACCAAAGCTTGCCACACGAGCCAGCTCAGTCCTGGTGACATTGGCAGTAATATACAATAATCTACACAGAATCATAAAGACCATACCTGATCCCTGAATATCATGATCCACATCCACTTCCAATTCCATCTCCTCTTCTTCCTCTGGCTCATGATTCTCCAATTGAGCTCTGCGGGCTTCCTGCAAGTGAGAAGAGAATTAAGAAACATGTACAATGTCTCCCCCTGCTGGACAAAATGTGCCTCACACATTAAAATTAAAGGATCACTAAAGAAATTTTTTTTTTTTTTAAATAACAAACATGTTATACTTACCTCCACTGTGCAGCTTGTTTTGCACAGAGTGGCCCCAAACCTAGTCTTCTGGAGTCCTTGTGGGGGGGGAGCTGAGACAGCCGCCGAGGGACCCAACACCTTCATGCGAGCGAGCTTGCATGTTAAGTGATTGCGGGCGCACTCCGGTTACACATCCGGGGGCCATAGCCGCTCACTGTATCACTCGGCCGCGCCACGTCATTTGATGTGATTGACAGAGAATGCATTAAGGTGAAAAAACATTTACCTTTAGAACCCCCTTTAAATTTGTACATTAGGGTGTATGGACATACAGAGTAAACATGTATTCGGAAACTGCGAACCCGGAAGGAAGACCAGGAGAAGATGAAGCCCTCTCAGTGGCGACAGTGTGCCGCTGGAGGGCTTCGTTTTGAGGCAAGTCTCATAATGTGCTAGTATGCAATGCATACTAGCACATGATGCCTTGTTGGGGATTCCCCCCCCCCCCCAACTGCGGATTACTAGTGCTTTAAAGTACCCCTGCCATGAGAGAAATATCAGTGATGCCCTCTTAAGAATACTAGTTGCTTGGCCAAGTCTGGATTACATACTTTAAAATCAAGCATGTATGAATAGGTAAGTATCAAAATCAAAATACCCTCTGCACTTGTTACATGTGGGAACACAGTGTTTAAACCTCAGCATGACAGCCAGGGAACTTGTTTTCTCAAAGGAAGCCTAGAATTTTTTTCCAATGACTAGTCAATTTTTTTTTTTAAAGCAAACCTGCTTTGGAAAAAAAATTTATAGACCATCATTATTTCTCTGCCCTTAAGCCCAAACACTGAGGGGGCTCCCATTAAGAAGCTGGTAGTTTGCTCCACCTTCTAAAGTTTTCTTGCGGTCATAGAAGCCATTACATTTTGGAACACTTATGGCATGGGGAAGGGGTCGTTAAAACCACCAATGTCTTGCAGGAGGTCATTAACTGTATAGCAGAGTGTTTCACATTTCAGGGCGAAAAGGGTGCTCTAAAGAAAAGATCATGCCTGCAGATGAAGGCGAGTGATAAAAAGTAACAGTTGACTGCGCTCCATTCCAGTGCATGTGAATGTCAGTGTAAGCTTTTGCTTTGACTAGAGGAAAAAGCAACAGATTTTCATTGTAATGTCTCTCTCTCCCAGCAGCATACATTTAAACCTTGTATACACTAGAAGTTTCTTTTCCCCATTCAACCCAGTGGGATGAACTATATATATATATATATATATATATATTATATGTATGTATGTATGTATGTATGTATGTGTGTATATATATATATATATATATACATACATACACATATACATATATACACACACATACATACATACACGTTTTAACATGTGAGTCAATGGAAGGGGTGCCTGACTTTGAAAAATCGGTGCCCCCCCAGCCAACAAACTTTGCACACTTGTAGAGAAAGAGTGGGGCTATATGTGTGCCAAGTTTGGGGTCCAGGTACCAGGTCCCCAAATCCGGGAGATCAGGCGCAAAAAAGTGACTTGAGTATAAACCGAGGGGGGGCATTTTCAGCACAAAAAAAAAAGTGCTGAAAAACTTGGCTTATACTTATTTTAATTATATATATATATATATATATATATATATATATATATATATATATATATATAAAAAATCAGCTCAGGTCGGAGCCGCTTTACTAACAATCCAATGTTAGTACAGCGATCTCCCCTGCTGTCCTATTGTGTTCTGACAGGGAGACAGCCCCCTCCGCCAGAATACTCTGGTCAGCGCTCACAGACCTGATCGGGGGTAGTCAGCAGACCATTTTCAGTCATGTCAGACCCTTCTACAAAAACCAGGTGCCTTACACATGGGCCGAATGTCGGGCAGTTTCTATTGTTCTTATTCTTTCCACTCGATCCCTGTGACTCAATGGAACATCAAGAAAGTGAACGATAGACTATGTGTAGCTAGGAATGGGGCATAAATGCAAACCTGTTTCTCTGGCCTAGATGAACAAAGCACAGATTTTAACGACGAACTCCAAATTAAAAAATAAATACAAATAAAGTGTTTTTTTGCATGGTTTCTGGTAACTCATAATGTATGTTTCCTCATTCTCTAACCACCAAGATTTCCTACCTGAGCCTCCAGCTCCTTCTCATTCATATCTCTGTGTTTCACCACCAGGAAAGCGTTGGTTCCAGACTGAACTCCAGCCTTCACCCTCCTTTTACTGAGACGTACTCTGCACCAAACAAGGAAGAATTTGTATTAGCGTATACTTCTAAACAATGACAAAGTCCTAATGGAAAACAAACTCTTGGCTCATAAAGAGAGCAGCTCACCTTGTCTCCAGTTCATTGTAGTAAACACCATCACCCTCTCTGAAGATGAAGAAATAGTTCTCCTCGTAGCCCTTGCTGGCTTTGTTTTTAACGTTCCAGTTGTACTCTCTGGCAATCTTGTAGTCATATCTATTCATCAAAAGCACAAGTTTTAAAAATAAAAAAAATGCATCTTCAAGTCCAAGAAAACGGGTGACTAACAATGCAGGTCTACAAAAGAAATATTGTGAGATTTGTGGGTAGTTTGTTCACTTACATGTCCTCAGCCATGTAATCCAGACCCTCTTCCTGGTCCCTTTTTCGTTTCCGCATGGTGTCTTCCCCCGGCAGGAAATATGCCACAAACTGGTTTCCTTCTTCATCCATCATACCTCTGGGAAATAAATCAGAAATTAATAAATGACAAAGTATTAAAACCTGGATTTTGCTCTTTTCCCGTTCCAGAGATGGTGGTTACCGTGACGTGAATACATTGAACACATACAATTGTTTTTTTTAGCGGTGTGAGGAAAGGTTAGCATCTGTCAGGTTTGTTGTTGCATCCAACATCACTAGTCCTAATCCCTTCACTTTCTATCTCAGTTATAGTGGCCAAACATGTGGAACTTCGCCCAAATAGGAACATCTTTCCAACAGACTCCCAAGCAAAAATACAAATCTGACCCTTCACAACTTTTTACAAACTAAAATACATTTTAGGCTGGAGTTGCACTTTAAAATGAGATCTATAACCCATTTATTTTTGTCCACATTTTAAAACGATCAGCTAAATGTAACTAAACTTAAACAGAGGTAATGTTTTATTATTATTAGCATGTATATAGCGCCATTCATTTATACAGCCCTTTATATAATCTACATTCACATCTGTTCCCTGAGACGCTTACAATCAAAGGTTTCTATCTCATATTGTAAATATAAATATACACATACTAGAACCATTTTAGACAGGAGCCAATGAGCTTACCAGCATGTCCGGAAACGCACACTAGCACAGAGAGAACATGCAAACTCCATGCAGACATTGTCCTGGCCGGGAATTTCGAATGGAGGAACACAATGCTTAAAAGAGAAGCATGGGTTTTCTTTTTTATTCATACTTGCCTCGTGGATGGAGCATCAGACCGATGCTGCATCTGTCCCCCGCCGTCCCTGCACCGAGAACCGAGCCACCAAACACCACTGATGGCTCGGTTCTCACAGATCCCAAGAGGAAAGCTGCCGACTGTCGGCGTCTTTCCTCTCTGCTTCTCCACACTCATTGGAGGGCTGAGCTGTGGAAGGGCCGGGGAGCGGCCATCTCAGTGGCTCGCTGAGACTGCCATCAATCAGGGCAGCTGGCAGATCCCGACTTGGAAGTTGTGATGATGCGCTGCCCCGACTGATGGCAGTGACGTCAAGCGGAGAGTGGATTTCAGACTGCTCTCTATTGAAAACGGGTCACAGGAGTACAAAACTAATTGCACTCCTGTGACCCAGAGAAGAAGCCCAGCCTAAAAAGCTCAGGCTGGACTTCTCCTTTAAAGCCACTGTACTGCCAAAACCCAGATTGTATACAGCTTGTCATTATGTACACAGGTATTGCAGGTCTATGGATCTTCCATTAAGCAGGCCCCCCCCAAAAAAGAGGATTTTCAAGAGGCAGCTGTGTGATGCCAGGGAGGCTGTACAGTGAAGATGGCTGAGTGGGGAACGAGAATTATGAGCCCTTATAGAACTGCTGTGTTGAGAGCATTATAGGAGTACTAAAAGTATATACACTGCAAAAGCATTTCAATGTATACTGACTAGAAATGCACTATAACTATCATTTATTGCTAAAAGGTGGTGTACGCATTTGTGTCCGACAACCAGAGAGGGTTTTAATAAACTCCTACTCTATAAACATGTTTTTCCAGTAATTATCTTTAAAATTAAACAATACTGATAAGGACTAGTAAAGTAACAGGACAGTGAAAGCTGTAGTTTCACATTAAGTTGGTGGACAGTAGACAGGTGGCATTTGATGGTTGGTGCAGAAGTGTTCCCCTTACTTTGGGATCAGTGGAAAAAGTCCCATCTTACATTGGTGGTTAGTTTAAAAATGGCCCGACTGCAGGAGATGGTCATTCCCAATTGCTGAAGGAACCCCTAGCAACCTTCAGAGGAACCCAAGTTGAAAGGCTCTTGCTTTGTGATTAGAGCTCTATTTAGCAATCAGATAGAAGGCAAAAGGGGCAGTTTAGGCTCCTATGTTGAGAGCACCTTTCTTGTTTCACGCCAGAGCCGCTTGGAGTCAATGATGGGGAGGGGCTTAAAAAAAAAAAAAAAAAAAAAAAAAAGAAGAGGAGCGTGCAAAATCGGATACCGTTATGCATAGAAACCAATCAGCTTACAGGTTTTATTATCAAGGCTTCATTAAATAAGTTGAAGGTAAAAGGCTGATTGGCTACCATGCACAGCTGCACCAGATTCAGAGTGCTCCAGTTTTAATAAATCTCCCCCCTCTTGGACCGCTCCCTATATGGCTGTGCCCACTGATATAGTGCCGGCATTATTATGTTCCATCTGCCACTGGTGTGAGATGTCAGCTTTCTGCTAAAGTTGTTTGATTATTTTTTTTTACTTTCTATGTCTACGGTAACCTGCACTTCATAAGATGGAGCAGAGTGAACATGGAGGGAAGCTTACCTGATCATAGCCTGTGACATCATATCCAGGGCTGCAGATCCTGTGGCCTCCTTAGGTGCAGGATCAGAATCAAATATGACCTGAGCGCAGGGGTTAATCCACATCTAGGAATGGAACCATAGTAATGGATTAGAACAAAGAAAAGAAGGAATTTGCAGTAATACAACATGGCAGCCAAATATTCTGAATACAAAGGAAATCCTGACTTCTCTTTTGAAAGTGCTAGTCTCTAGGCTGCCTCTGGCTTCAGTGAACATCCACTCAACTGATCTTCTCTGTGAAGAATGAACCCCTAATGAGCTCAGCCCTCAACTCGGTTGCCTGGTACACACTCTTGCGATTTCTAACGGAAACAATTCTGTCAGGAATCCCGTCAAAAAAAAAAGAAAAAAAAAGAAGGAAAGAGAGCTGGTTCGGCAGTTTTCCTGCGAGGGAGCATACACACGGCCGGGATTCCCGGCCAAAAGCTCTCCTCGCAGTTTTACGGTAGGAAAACCCGGTCGAGAGTACGGAGCATCAGAGCTTCATCAGCCGCAAGCCCCCCCCTATAATAGCAATAAGCAAAAAAAAATTGCAGAATATGCTTTATATGTGCACGTTTCCTCTGGCAGCAACACAGTTAAGGAAAGTCTCCAACTAAAACACAAGACCATTTCCAGGCAAGGAAGGTATTATACACACCTTTCTGGCACCACATAACTCCTACCTAGACTGCAGGTAGGCGAGTTCACGGTTCTAAGATCCTACCTCTTTGTGCCAACTGAAACCTCATATACACACACTGGGAGGCACATGATTATCTCATAAGAGGATGTATTCCCACCCAACATCACCAAAGAAACCCTCCAACACTGCCTATACTGAATGCTGTAAAATTTGCGATAAACAAATGAAAGGAGTTTCTGTCTTTAGCACAGTTGCAGTTTTTCCTGGCTAGTAGGGGTGGCGATTTATCTTACACCTTGTCAGGCATCTCTTTAGCACTGTACCTTAAAGTCAGGAAAGGCAGGCATGACCTCCACTGGGGTAACACGAGGCTTGCTGTAATGCTGAGTAATCTGAAGAGAGGAAATGAACAGCGTTAATAATGGAGACATTCAGGGTCCTATAATCCTCTATAAGTGGCTCATCATTCATTGCACTTACAGGTTTCTGAGCATCTTCAAATGTCTTCTCAATAGCTGCAATCTGACTGTCTCTGTCTTTGTAGATGTCCTCCTCTGTAAACTGCTGCTTGACAGACACTCCAATCCTGTAGTGACACAATTACCAAAGGGTTAAACCAACAAAGAAGGGCAAGAGCTGCAAAGGTGCATGGGAATCAAACACTGAACTTACTTGACTTCAGGCTTCTCATTGGAGATACCGTATCTGTTGAACTCTGTGGAGATGTACTCAGTTTTTCTCATCCATGGAACCACTTTAGCATGCTGCTGGGACCTGTATGTAAAAAAGAAGATGAAGAAAGGAACCATTATGCCTAATCTTTTACAACCCCAATTCCAAAAAATGTTGGGACGCTGTGTAAAAATCTATATAAAAAACAGAATGCAATGATTTGCAAATCTCATAAACCCATATTTCATTCACAATAGAAAACGTATCAAATGTTTAAAGTGGGAAAATGTACAATTTTAAGAAAAGAATAGGCAATTTTGAAATTGAGTGCAGCAACATGTCTCAGAAAAGTTGGGGCAGGGCCACAAAAAGCTGGCAAAGTAAGGAAGAGCTGGAAGAACATTTTGCAACCAATTTGATTAAAGAGGTTGTAAACGGTCAATAAAAAAAAAAAAAAAAAAAAACACACAAACCTGTATTTACATGCTCTGTGCAATGGTTTTGCACAGAGCAGCCCCAATTCTTTTCTGGGGTCCCTCACCGGTGCTACAGGCCCCGGGCAGGAGGTTTTACCTTGCAGGCACGCTCACGAGTCCAGCATTCGGCATCCTTAGACATGAATTTTCGGACTCAGCCCCACCCCCCGCATCATTGGATTTGATTGACAGCAGCAGGAGCCAATGGCTTCTTTCAATCTATCCAATCAAGAGCTGGGACCCCGTGCAGAGAGGGACAGCGCATCTCAGAGGGAAATACGGGGCTCAGTCAAGTATAGCAGGGGGGCTGGTGACTGCCAGAAGTTTTTTCACCTTAATGCATAGGATACATTAACGTGAAAAAACATCAGGGTTGGCAACCCCTTTAATGCACATTAGCGCATCTCCAAAGACGCACAATTTCCAGTGTGTCTTTTGGTGCAATTTTGAACAGACTTTACATTCCCTGGACCAAAAGGAGCATGAAAGTAGTGCAGGCACCTTTTCAAAATCAATGCAACTTTAACTGATCTGGTGCCATTGCAAACAATGGGCTGTGACTGTCATGTCCAAAGTCACATGACAAATCACACAAGTGTGAATGAGCCCTAAATAACACCTTAACATTCATTATCACTTTAAGTGGCCCTTTAAGTAAAGTAAGTAAAACAATACCTCTTGGAGCTGGTGGGTGCCTGAATTTCTTCTTCAAGAAGCTTCTCATCAGCTAAATCCAGGGGGACTGCAATTGAAAGAAAATATTTTGATTAGTCTAAGTTTATCATCATTAGCTTTAATTTAGAAAAGGCCTTTTCATTCTTTAAAGGAGCAACTAAACCCTCCATTCTGCGGAAGACATTGCATCTTAGCCTCCATTTAGATCTGCAGTTGCAACGATACTGCACTTATGATTAGCTGTTATGCCGGCCATTTGAGGGCTTGAAAGCTTGGTTAAGAGTATACATAAGCACACTGACAACTGTCACCATTCTCAATAGAAGCATGCCATTAATGTAGCATGTGCTGTGCGTGCCCTACTAGTGCCCTCCTGTGACCCACATGAAAAGTATGACCAAATACATTTTGGCTACACATTTATTAACAATTAATAAGCATATCTAATTTGAACTTTCTTTTGAGAAATGTTTAAATCAGTGGGTTTAGTTAGGCTTAAAGGGTTGTAAAGGTAATTTTGTTTCCCCCTAAATAGCTTCCTTTACCTTAGTGCAGTCCTCCTTCACTTACCTCATCCTTCCATTTTGCTTTTAAATGTCCTTATTTCTTCTGAGAAATCCTCACTTCCTGTTCTGTCTAACTACACACAGTAATGCAAGGCTTTCTCCCTGGTGTGGAGTGCTCGCCCCCTCCCTTGAGGGGGCGAGCGGGAGAGTCAGAACGCTCTCTATGTTGCAGATAGAGAAAGGAGCTGTGTGTTAGTGGGAGTACAGACTCCCCTGCTCGCCCCTCCCCCCTCAAGGGAGGGGGCGAGCACGATACTCCACACCGGAGAGAAAGCCTTGCATTACTGTGTGGAGTTACAGACAGAAGAACAGGAAGTGAGGATTTCTCAGAAGAAATAAGGACATTATATATATATATATATATATATATATATATATATATATATATATATATATATATATATATATATATATATATATATATATATATATATATATATATTATATATTATATATATAAAATTTTACAACCCCTTTAATTCTTTACAAAAGAAAAGTAAAAAAAAAAAAAAAAACTACCATTGCAAAAAAATCTGAAAATAAAATAAAAAAGGAATATCAATGCGGCCCCCACATTTAAGAACTGGCAAGCTCCAATTAACCCCTCATCTCTCCTCAACTATTTCCTAGATTTTTTTTATTTTATTTTATTCTGTTCATTTTTTTTTTTTTAATGTTGCAATAAAGTGCAAAAAGATAAAAATAAAACTTCTGATTTCAATTTATAAACAATGTTGCATCATAATTGCAATTTATTGTCATTTTAAGCTACAGGATTGTTTTTTTTTTGTTTTTTTTAACACTGGTCAAAATGGAAAGAAAGTTTGTTTTTTTCCTAGATTTGGGTTTTGTCATTTTTTGTCAATGGATTGCAAAAAGAGATAAAATAGCATTGAATTTCAGGTAAAACATTGTCTGCTCACCTATTGGGGCCACAATCGCACCAACGGTGCACTAAAGTATTTAAGCTGTTTGCAGAACAATCTTTCAATGCATGATATTATATGGAGTCCCTTTTTTCAAGCACTTTATAACCTGCTGTGGATATTTTACCCAGCAATATTCTGGGTGTGTGGTGTGGGGGGGGGGGTTTTGGTCACTATTTAGAAAGTCAGAGCGAAATCAAAACTCCTTATCTGCTTATTGGGTCCTAAAACCACCAGATCAGCGTGACAGCTGGGAAATTAACACTTTCAGAAAGAGGTCACCTTATGGCACGCATGTCAAACACAAGGCTGCAGAGAACCTTACAGATCCTGTGCAGCAGCTGCACCCTTTTGGCTCCCCTTCCCCTAGTCTCGGCATTCAGCAGACTCTAGCCCTCCTCTGTGTCTCTTGCAGACCCTGCACTTTCTGCCTCCCAGCTTCTTCCTGGTAACAGCACAAGTTAAGAAGGGGGGGGGGGGCACTGTGATGTAAAGGAGGGTGGGGGACTCTTGACATCTAGGCTAATGGATGCAACCAGCCTTTTGAGGGCAACCATTATGCCGATACAGCCCACAATGAAATGGAGTTTGACATTCCTGCCTTATGGCAACCTTTTGCCCCCATAGGGAACATTAGCAGCATTCTGACTAGGAGGTTTAAGAAAAAAAAAAAAAGACACCGACACCTCAAAGAAATTATTTGCACACATTGTTGTTATGGTACAACATGCAAACCTGAAGCAAACACTTCACTTGGCAGAGGCAGAGATGGGTACTTAAAGCAAAGACGGATGTCAGTGGTTCAAACTTTTCTCCGCCAAGCCTGCAGAAAAGCGACATTACTATATATTGTCCAGAGGACAGGCCTAAAGCTAAGAGAAGGGGGCATTGGTGGCAGGTGGTCCTGCATCCTCACTTACCATTGGCGTCAATGCGATATGTATCAGGGTTGATCAAGTCAATGGTGACTCCCAGGTCTGGCTCGGTGAGAAGGTCATGTTTGTGTTGTTTTTCAAGAGATGTGGCCTTATACTGCACGAATCTGGAAGAAGATATCAGGCCTGCTCAGAAGAGAACTGGCATTTAGGCAAACAGTACAGTGTGTGGCACCCACTTACCTGTTTTGATCGAAGGGGTAAGTTATGAATTTGGGATCAAAGGGAATATCTGGTAATGTATTGCAGTATTTTACCCGACACACAACTCCAGACCTGCAGAAAGACAAAGAAATGGTTAAAAAAATAAATAACTCTGAACTGTACAAAACAAGGCTGGGGTGCCAATTCTGCAGGAAAAGCTGCCGGGGCCTGGAAATAAAAAAACACAAAAGAAAGCACTAACACTAGTCTGGTGCCACTGAAAGCTGCCACTGTCTGAGTTCCTGCAAGGCTTACTAACCTTAGGTAAGGGAACGAATGTATAATTCCCCAGAGTCAGAGAATGACAATGTACAAAGGGTCATTCACAAATACTTTACCGCAGGGGTGTCCAAACTTTTTTTAAAGACCATTTTGACCCATTAAAATTTGGTCCAAGTGTGTTCATCCGAGCAACTAATACACTGCCCAACAATAATTCTCTTGCCTTTGTGGGACGAAGAGATGAGCTTGGGTGTGACATTTGGCTATACCATATTTATCGGCGTATAACATGCACCTGCACTTTAGAAGGGAAGTTTCAGGAAAAAAATGTTTTTTTAAAATAAAAGAACTGAAGCAAAATAAGGGTCAGTGCCCATCTGCAGCCCTACCGCTGCCATGAATGCAGCCCCACCGCTGCCATGTCTTACCATTGCCAGGAATGCAGCCCAATTGATGCCCATCTGCAACCTCGAATGGGACAGGAAGGGGGGCGGGACAAGCACCAACAGATTACATACAGCAGAATCTGTTTTCTTGGCGGCCTCTTTAATACAAAGTCCCGCCTCCTATCATGGACAGAACAGTCGTCCAACGGCAGCACAGGAGACAGGACTTCCTATTACAGAGGCCGCTGTGCAAACAGGAAATTCACCTGTATGTACGGCACATGTCCCGCCTCCTCCCTATCCCATCCAAGGCAGCCAGCGTGTATATCTTTTGTGGCCACAAAAGATATACATGTCCAAATCATCAGGCAGGCCATTCGAAACAGGAACGAGGGCCGTGATTGGCACGTGGGCCGGACTTTGGACATGCCTGCTTTACTGTGACGGACTGTTTTGGAAGATGTATGTAGATGTATCGGGAGTGTCAGCCTCATCCTTACACATCCTCTGGATCAACTGTGGGTATAGAAAAGAATGACATCGGGGGCCAAAAAATAAAAGATCACTTTTATTATGTAATTTAAAACTGGTCACAAGCACATAACACCGGTCTTAAAAGCCGATACCCCGGGGGCCAAACAGTATCAAAAAAAGATGTGCAAAATTATGAAAACTATCAAAATTAGATCAGGTAGATCGAGAGATCCACGCCAGATTACAATGTGGTAAACTAAAAGCATATTAAGCATTCTTGCTTGCTAAAAGTGGAAGTAAAGGCAAAGACCTACAGTGTATCTGGAAAGTATTCACAGCTCTTCACTTTTTCCACATTGTTGGGTTACAGCCTTATTCCAAAAAGGATTAAATTCATTATTTTCCTCAACATTTTACAAACACCCCCCCCCCCCATAATGACAACATAAAAGAAGTTTGTTAGAAATCTTTGCCAATTTATAATAAAAAAATACCATGTACATAAGTATTCACAGCCTTTGCCAGGACACTCGCAATTGATCTCAGGTGCATCCTGCTTCCACTGATCCTCTCTGAGACGTTTCTACAACTTTGAGTCCACCTGTGGTAAATTCAGTTGATAGGTGTGTGCCTTTCCAAATCATGCCCAGTCTATGTAAGGTAAACAGTGCATGTCAGAGCACAAACCAAGCCATGAAGTTCAAAGAATTGCCTGTAGACCCCTGAGACAGGATTGTATATAGGGACACAGATCTGGGGAAGGGTACACAAAAAGAGCACAGTGGCCTCCAACATTTGTAAATGGAAGAAGTTTGGAATCAACAGGACTTTTTCTATAGTGGGCCGCCCAGCCAAACTGAGCAATCAGGGAGAAGGGCCTAAGTCAGGGAGGTGACCAAGAACCCAACGGTCACTCCGATAGAGCTCCAGTGTTTCTCTGTGGAGAGGAAAATCTTTCAGAAGAACCACCATCTCTGCAGAACTCCACTAATCAGGCCTGTTTGGTAACATGGCCAGATGGAAGTCACTCCTCAGTAAAATGCACATGACAGGCTCAGCCCGCCTGGAGTTTGCCAAAAAGGCACCTGAAGGACTCTCAGACCACGAGAAACAAAATGTACTAGTCTGATGAAACAAGCAAGCGCCATGTCTGGAGGAAACCAGGCACCGCTCATCAACTAGCGTATACGATCCCTACAGTGAAGCATGGTGGTGGCAGCATCATATGTTGGGGATGTTTTTGAGCGGCAGGAACTGGGAGACTAGTCAGGATCAAGGGAAAGATGAATGCAGCAATGTACAGAGACATCCTTGATGAAAACCTGCTCCAGAGCGCTCTGGACCTCAGACTGGGTGGAAAGGTTCATCTTCCAACAGGACAACGACCCTAAGCACACAGCCAAGATAACAAAGGAGTGGCTATGGGACAAGCTTGTAGCATCATACTCAAAGACTTAAGGCTGTAATTGGTGCCAAAGGTGAGTAAACCAAGTATTGAGAAAAGACTGTGAATATTTTTTTTTTTATTTTTAATAAATTTGCAAAGATTTCAAACAAACTTCTTCCACGTTGTCATTATGAGTTATCGTTTGTAGAATTTTGAGGAAAATAATGAATTGAATTCATTTTGGAATAAGGCCGTAAAAACAAAATGTGGAAAAAAGTGAAGCACTGTGAATACTTTCCAGATTCACTGTAACTCAAAACCTACTCTCAGCCATAGTCGAAGTCTAATCCATCTAGCCATGTAAAGAAAAAGAAAAATATATCCCTATACTCACCTATTCTGCAGCCAATCTGGTCCCACGCTGAGCAGTCAGTGGTGACTTCAATGTGTAGGCGTGTGCAGGAGAGGCAGCCGACAACAAAAGCCCCATAGTAAGTCTATGTGACGTCATTTCCCAGCCATCTCCTGCACACAGAGTGCACTGCTGGTGCCTGGAGTGGCTGCAGAACCAGAAAGTATAGCGATATATTCTTTTTAGGGCTAGATAGATTAGGCTTAGAACGTTTGCCTTTACTTTCTCTTTAACGTTGTGTGTGTGTGGTGGAGTACAATTATTTACTGACTGAACAAAAATACAACCAGTAAAGTTTTAGAACCCGATACATACTGCAGATCAGTGATTTAATGAAGAGAAAACAAGTCCTAGAATTTTTGCCCCAAAAACCGTCAACAATGCAGTCATTCACTAATCTAGATTAAAGCGTTCTTCAGCCTTTTTACCCCCAATAAAATAATGTAGCTGCTGACATTTAATAAAAAGACATTCACCTGTCTAGGGGTCCAGCACCAATTCTTTGCTGGTTTTAGGGTCCCAGAGCCAGCATGTTTATTGTGGGGAGGGGGTGGACTCCCAGTGGATTGCCATGACAATCTGACCAGGAGTGGGAACGGGTACCTGTCAAAAACCAGGTACCCGCTTCTCCTCAAAAAAGTACCAAAATTAGAAGAAGGAGGGAATGGAGGGCATAGCATGGAGTTCCACTTTAAGTGGATAAGAATGTTCCCAATCTGCAAACTTGTTTAGGGTCAGAGACTCAACGTATTCAAGTTGGGATAACAGCCGGGGAACTTAGATTTTCAGAAGGCTGTCAGCAATGGAAGCCCTCAGTTTCCTCTGGTAAGATCTACTTTAAAGAATATTTCCATCATCGCAGCCAAATTTAAGAAACCCCAATATTTTTGTTATGTGTTCCCATTCACACAACCCAACAACATAAAATAATAATAAAAAAAAAAAATATAATAATAATAATAATAATAATAATAATCTTACTCTACTAGTTGGTTTCTACATAGGACAGACAGCTTGTTTTGTTTGGAATAGCTTCCAATGTGCCATTAAGGCACTGACAGAGTTAGAGTCGGTTCACACTGGGGCGACTTGGGATCCGACTTGAAGTCGCCTCAAGTCGTCCCAAGTCGCGCTGTCGAGAAAAACAATGCAAGTGAATGGGAGCGGTGTTAATACACACTACTCGAGTCGCTCCGACTTCAAAGGAAGTTCCTGTACTGCTTTAATCCGACTTGTAGGCGATTTGTACCCATTGATTTCAATGGAAGTCGCCTCCAAGTCTGATCATTGTCTTAACTGAAGCGACTTTCCAGGAAGATAACATACATTTCTCAGGCAAACCTCTCCCTCCCCCTCCCTCCCCTAGAGCTGATTGTTGTTTGATTGGCCACTGGAAAGTCTCCTGTCCTGGAGACGACTTCAAGTTGTGTTGTAAATCTCCCCAGATCGCCCTGTGGTTCATGCTCAAGTCGTGTCGGAGTCGCCTCTGAAAGTCGCGCTGGAAGTCGTGTCGCCCTAGTGTGAACCGACTCTTAGATTTTTTCTTTAAAGATCATTTACATACAGTGTACCATGCAAGCTTTGAGAACGTTATCCATGTTAGGACAGATGGTGCGCTCATCCAGACTACAACTGATAATGGCAATCTGCCAGAAGAGTACAGACACTCTTCACTTTGGTAAACATAACTCCTCCATAACATTACATAGAAGGAGGAAGCCAATTAGAATTGTTCAGCAAGTAAAAAAAAAAGAAGGTATGCAGCAATTTCTAAACATATTTCTTTTAGTTCTGTTATGTGCATGGGAACATAAATATAAAGTAGGTGTTCTCCTATATTGGCTGCAAAGGTGGAAATAACCCTCTGAACTTTGTGTCCAAGTTCAGAGGGCTTTGCGACTATAGGCCACACCCCCATTTTTATAGATGAGCCCCCCATGTAATAGATCTTATGAGCAACTCACCTCTCTGGAACTGTTCGGTGGGCATTGGACCTGGAAGACAAAAGAGAGCTGTCAGATATTGAAGTAAATAGAGGACATAAAACTTATAGAAAACAAAGTGCCTCTTGCTGAGACTGATGTTACCATTCTTCCTATTACACTCTTCATGATATGAATACAACTATGCCGAGGAGTTCAGTGACTGTATAGAAGTAAACAATTCACTTCAATACAGAGCATGAAACTCGAAGGCTGGCCATACATGATGACGTCTTGAATTCCGCCATCCACACAAGTGAGGCGGACAGAGGAATTCTCCCTGCCGTGCCATTGGCTGCAGCCGCTGATCAAATGAATGTTTTCCAACAGTTACTTTGTTGGGCAGGAAAAGCCAGAACTGAACTTGTTGAATTTTGGATGGATTTTGATCCATCTAGCACTCCCCCTGACACCATTGATGGGCCACCATTGCCCTCCCCCCCTGAAACCAATGATGGGCCACCATTGCCCCCCCCCCCTGAAACCAATGATGGGCCACCATTGCCCTCCCCCCCTGAAACCAATGATGGGCCACCATTGCCCTCCCCCCCTGAAACCAATGATGGGCCACCATTGCCCCCCCCCCTGAAACCAATGATGGGCCACCATTGCCCTCCCCCCCTGAAACCAATGATGGGCCACTATTGCCCCGACACCTTGTGGCTTCACAGCTGGTTTCCTACTGAGCAAATCACGCTGTGCTTTCTCAATGGGCCGACTGTGGTGAGAGGAGAACTTTCAGCTGAGTTCACAGTGGCCAACTCAGCAGGAAGTGGGAGCGGGTACCTGTTACCTGTTTGTACCTTGTACCCTATATTTTCTATAGGCGATACTTTAAAAGCCCCCTATAGGTCATCAGTTTAGTGTTACAAAGGAGGTCTGGTGTTAGAATTGTTGCTCTCATTTTAGTATGCGCAGCGATATGCAACATCTATATCACAATCAATGTTTTCAGGCGTGGGCGCCCTGCCACGTGTGTCCACGTTTGTACATGTGGGGGCCTCGATTGTTTGCGATTTTATGTGCTTGGGTGTAACTTTAATTTTTTACAATTAAGGAAAAAAAAAAAAAAAAAAAAAAAGAGCAGCCCCCCCCCCCAATACATAGTGGTGATTTTTTATTTTCTATTTTTTGGTGACAGGTGCTATTTAAAGCGGTTGTAAAAATGTAATAAAAATAAACCCTGCATGCCCAGTCATTTTTGCCTATAATAAGGCTTACCTGTAGGTCAAAAAAATCCCCCATAAACCTGCACGGTTTAGGAGATATTCTCTTTGCATGCAGCCGCAAAGAGACGTGGCGCATGTGCTCAATGCCGGCAGACGTGAACCCGGAACCTCTTGACGTCATCGCAGTTTCGGCCACTCACAGCGCCAGAGCCGCGAACCTGGAAGAAATGCCGAGGGCAAGGTGTCAGCTCCCTTGGCGTTTCTTCCGGGTTCGTGGCTCCGGCATGCAAAGAGAATAAACCTGTATGGTATAATAATTGTACCTACGGATAAGCCTTATAATAAGCCTACCTGTAGGTAAAAATTACAAATAAGAGTATACAAGCACTTGGACACATAAAGGGTCTAAGGTTGCATTCACCAATGATCATGGGCAGAATTGCCGCAATTCCGCCACGCGATTTCAAACGGCTGCAAAATGTGGAACGCGTGTGCAATGCAATTACAGTAAAACCTTGGTTTGAGAGTAACTTGGTTTGAGAGTAACTTGGTTTGAGAGAGTTTTGCAAGATGAGCAAAATGCTTTAATAAATTTTGCCTTGATATACAAGCGATGTCTTGATATAAGAGTAGCGTCATGTCATAACTGAGTATAGAAGTGAAGAGAGGAGCCTCTAAGTGTAGCAATATGGTTACATTTAATGAAGGTACAACATTTAGCAACTTATTGCTACACTTAGAGGTGTCTCTCTTCTCTTTTATACTCTGTAAAAAAAAATGCTTTGATATACAAGTGCTTTGGATTACAAGCGACGAGCGTTTGCAGATTGGTGTGCCATTAGAAGTAACGGCATTGCAAACGCATCTGGTATTTTTCAGCCATTTGAAATGACGGCGATTCCGCCCGCGATCATGTGCGAGTGCCGCCTAAACGACCCCACATGTCTCTCCTGTGCTCCATTGAATGTAATGCAATGCACATCGCCCTGCATTACATTCTTTTCTGGCACTGATGGCCGGGGAAACAATGGGGACGTCACACATCACTTCCGGGTCATCAACTAAAAGGGGAGAACGGATGTGTCCTCTATCCTCCCTCTCCTCTACCCGTTGGCACATACTACGCCCATCCCCGACCTGTAGATGGGCAAGCGGAGCACAGGATACATAGGGGTGTATGGGGAACATTTGGGCCGCAGCGCAGGTGCCAGGATGAAACTTCTTGTCACCATGGCGACCTGGGGTTTGTTGAGCCCTGCTTTACACACACACACACACACACACACACATACATATATATATATATATATATATATATATATATATATATATATATTACACACACACACACAATTTTATTCCACCCCCCAATTTATTTCTTCTTTGGTGTGCCCCGTGTGTTCTTGCTATGCGTTTTCCACCTATGAAAACGACCCGCGTTTGAAGCGTCATTAAAAATAATGGCACCACAAGCGCAATGCACATTTTTCGCACATTTTGGGCCCAAATAGAACCTGGAATAGCAAAGTACATCTAAAAATGCCAGTCGCCTGGCTGCAACGCCAATCTGGTGACCACAGTACTTTCAGCCAACCAGGGGCTGCCTCCCACAGTACTTTCAGCCAACCCGGGGCTGCCTCCCACAGTACTTTCAGCCAACCCGGGGCTGCCTCCCACAGTACTTTCAGCCAACCCGGGGCTGCCTCCCACAGTACTTTCAGCCAACCCGGGGCTGCCTCCCACAGTACTTTCAGCCAACCCGGGGCTGCCTCCCACAGTACTTTCAGCCAACCCGGGGCTGCCTCCCACAGTACTTTCAGCCAACCCGGGGCTGCCTCCCACAGTACTTTCAGCCAACCCGGGGCTGCCTCCCACAGTACTTTCAGCCAACCCGGGGCTGCCTCCCACAGTACTTTCAGCCAACCAGGGGCTGCCTCCCACAGTACTTTCAGCCAACCCGGGGCTGCCTCCCACAGTACTTTCAGCCAACCCGGGGCTGCCTCCCACAGTACTTTCAGCCAACCAGGGGCTGCCTCCCACAGTACTTTCAGCCAACCCGGGGCTGCCTCCCACAGTACTTTCAGCCAACCCGGGGCTGCCTCCCACAGTACTTTCAGCCAACCAGGGGCTGCCTCCCACAGTACTTTCAGCCAACCAGGGGCTGCCTCCCACAGTACTTTCAGCCAACCAGGGGCTGCCTCCCACAGTACTTTCAGCCAACCAGGGGCTGCCTCCCACAGTACTTTCAGCCAACCAGGGGCTGCCTCCCACAGTACTTTCAGCCAACCAGGGGCTGCCTCCCACAGTACTTTCAGCCAACCAGGGGCTGCCTCCCACAGTACTTTCAGCCTTCCCTTGCTGCATGCTTGTACTATCCAGGAAAGTGATATCTTTCAGGAATAGGTCAGCCATGGCGGCTCTCTTGTTCCTGTCCCCTCACATTACACAGCACTAGAATCCCCCATTAGTAGCATTGTGTGTGCCCGGTGGAGCCCTCAGAGTGACGTCTACTCTACACCGCGCGCCTCTCCACCTCAGGCCTCCAATCACTTCCCGCGCACCACATTGCATATTTACTTACCGGTGTCCGTCCTCCCGCTGCGCCTGTGTCTGGATGGTGGGCGCCATACTATCTCAAAACACACAACCCACAATCGTCCACATCCCAGGTCCCGACTGCCGGGGCCCTCAATCGCTCCGCCTCCTCCAACACAGTGAACACACGCAACAGGCACAACTACGGCCACCCATGACGTAAGGTCCTTAAAGGCCCAGTGGAATCATGGGACTTGTAGTTTAGACATTGAAGAGCGCCCTCTGCTGCTGAATAAAAGATTCTTTCAAGAAGGCGAGGCGGAGTCGCAAGACCCGCCCACCAAAGCTTCCGTGCATCGCTCTGAGTCACGTGATTTCGCCACTGAACAATGGCGGCGCCCATGAACCCAGCGCTGGGTCCTCAGCAACCTGCGGGCGGCGGACCCCCCGGGCCCCAACTCGGACCCGGGGCCGCACAGCAGCAGCAGATGGGGATGCCGCAACAGCAGCAGGACTTCGACCCGGTGCAGAGGTACAGGATGCTCATCCCGCAGCTGAAGGAGAGTCTGCAGGTACCCGGGCTGAGGGCATTATCACTCATATACACTAGGTGGGGCTAGAGAGCACGGGGGACCACAGGAGCAGATCCAGTCACTACAAAGAGGAAACCAGGCCTGAGGTTGCTATGGGTGATTGCTCCCCCCCCCCTCAGAGGGGACTGTGGGGGCGGGGCTTGCTGTATGTTATAGGGCTGGCAGCCTTATCCTTTCCTCACTACCTTCTCAGTGATATGAAGGAACTCTGAAGACACAGCTGTGCTCACACCTCATATTCAGCTACAGAAAGTAGAACTGAAAGCAGTGTGGATTTTGTTTTTATTGTCTGTGGTGAATAACCCCGATTGTCTGTCTTTATCAGTGAAAGGAAACCCAAATTGTGGGTTGTCACAGAACAGGAATAAAGGAAAATCTGCCAATGGGGACACCAGGACTCCTAATAACCAAAGATTCCCCTATGGAGGGATTTCCTCTCACTTCCTGTTATGACTATGGGACAGGGGAATATGAAAAAGTGTTTCTTCACCAGTTTCTGCTTTGTCTCGGCAGCTAATTTTTGTGTTCACTTATTGCACAGTGCAGTATATCCCATGTATACATATTTGTGTATGACTATGGGACAGGAAGTGAAGAGAAATCTCTCTAATGGGATACAGATGGCAAAATTAAACCCTCCCTTATTCTATTCAAAATATATATTTTTTTTTTTACATCAATTCCACTTTAACTAGTAAAATCGGTCTGTATATGCAATAAAGCAGGGGTCCTTAAACTTTTTAAACAAAGGGCCAGTTTATTGTCCTTCTACAGACTTTTTTTAGTTTTTTACTAGTAATGGCGGCGATCTGCGATTCCTTTTATTTTTTTAGATTGGTACTGCGACCTTATTGCGGACACTTTTGACACATTTTTGGGACCATTGGCATTTTTATAGCGATCAGTGCTATAAAAATGCATTGATTACTGTAAAAATGTCACTGGCAGGTAAGGGGTTAACACTAGGGGGCGAGGAAGGGGTTGATTATGCTCCCTGGGTGTGTTCTAACTGAAGGGGGGGGGTTGGACTGACTAGGAAAAAGGACAGATCGCTGTTCATACATTGTATGAACATGCGATCAGTCATTTCTCCCCCTGACAGGACCAGGAGCTGTGTGTTTACAGCTCCCGGTTCTCGCTCTGGAACGAGCGATCGCGAGTGCCCGGCGGTGATCGCGCCCGCTTGGCACGCGCGTCGGCACCAGGGGCGAGCAGGGGGCCCCTAGTGGCTGAAATGCAAAATCACGTGATTTTGCCGACCTGCCGACGTAAAACTGCGGCGGCTGGTCGGTAACTGGTTAAAGGGGATGTACCTGAACGCCAATGTGCACAGCCATGCCATTCTGCCGACGTACATTGGCGTGCGGGGGTCGGCAAGCGGTTAAAATTCTATCAATTTGCATATACTCCAATGTTATGAAGGGTGATCCGATGCTTTGCAAAGTCCCTCTTTGCCATGAAGATGAACTTCATCCCATAAAATGCATTTCTACTGCATTTCATCGCCACCACAGAAGGACCCGCTGACATGTCAGTGATTCTCTTGTTAACAAAGGTGTCGGTGTTGACGAGGACAAGGCTGGAAATCACTGTGTAATGCTGATTGAGTTTGAATAACAGACTGGAAGCTTAAAAAGGAGGATGGTGCTTGAAATCCTTGTTCTTCCTCTGTTAACCTGCAAGGAAACACATGCAGTCATCATTGCTTTGCACAAAAGGGATTCACAAGTAACGATTTTGCTGCTGCTAAGATTGCACCTAAATCAACCATTTATCTCGGGGATCCTCAAACTACGGCCCTCCAGCTGTTGTAGAACTACACATTCCATGAGGCATTGTAACACACTGACATTCAGACATGACTGGGCATGATGGGAATTATAGTTCCTGAACAGCTGGAGGGCCGTAGTTTAAAGACCCATGCCATACCTTCATGGAGAGAGGTTCAGTTGTGAAGAAGGCTCCAGGGTGCCCAAGAAAGCCCAGCAAGGGCCAGGACCATCTCATACAGTTGATTGAGCTGCGGGATTGGGGCACCACCAGTTCAGCTGTTGGTCAGGAATGGCAGCAGGCAGGTGTGAGGACATTGGCACGCACAGTGAGGGAAAGGCTTTTGGGGAATGGCCTGGTGTCAAGAAGGGCAGCAAGGAAGCCACTTCACTCCAGGAAAAACATCAGGGACAGACTGATATTCTGCAAAATGTACAGGAATTGTACTGCTGAGGACTTGCCCGGAGAAGAAAAGGTGAGCCCTACCATCAGTCCTGTGTCCTGCCAACAATAAAGCATCCTGAGACCATTCATGTGTCCGATTTGCTTCTCGGCCCAGGGAGTCGGCTCACTCACTTCCAATCATCCAAGGACAGTTTGGTGAACAAAACCCCCCCCCCCCCCCCCAAATTCTGACAAACTCAAAGCATTGATAATGCAAGAATGGTCTGCCATCGGTTTTAGGATGGGGCCCAGAAGTTGATTGACAGCATGCCGGGGAGAATTGCAGAGGTCTTGAAAAAGAAGGGTCAACTCTGCAAATATTGACTCTTTCCATAAACTTAACCACTTAAGCCCCGGACCTTTAGGCAGCTAAATGCCCAGGCCAGGTTTTGCGATTCGGCACTGCGTCGCTTTAACAGACAATTGCGCGGTCGTGCAAAGTGGCTCCCAAACAAAATTGGCGTCCTTTTTTCCCCACAAATAGAGATTCTTTTGATGGTGTTTGTTTGATCACCTCTGCGTTTTTTTATTTTTTGCGCTATAAACAAAAATAGTGCGACAATTTTGAAAACAATGCAATATTTTTTTTACTTTTTTGCTATAATAAATATCCCCCAAAAACCTATATAAAAAAAATGTTTCCTCAGTTTAGGCCGATACGTATTCTTCTACCTATTTTTGGTAAAAAAAAAATCGCAATAAGCGTTTATCGATTGGTTTGCGCAAAATGTATAGAGTTTACAAAATAGGGAATAGTTTTATTGCATTTTTATAATTTTTTTATTTTCTACTACTAATGGCGGCGATCAGCGCGTTTTTTTTTTTTTTTTTTTGTGACTGCGACATTACGGCGGACAATTTTGACACATTTTTGGGACCATTGTCATTTTCACAGCAAAAAATGCATTTAAATTGCATTGTTTATTGTGAAAATGACAGTTGCAGTTTGGGAGTTAACCACAGGGGGCGCTGAAGGAGTTATGTTTCACCTAGTGTGTGTTTACAACTGTAGGGGGGTGTGGCTGTAGGTCTGACGTCATCGATTGTGTCTCCCTATAAAAGGGATCACTCGATCGATATGCCGCCACGGGGAAGCTGTGTTTACATGCGGCTCTCCCCATTCTTCAGCTCCGGGGAGCGATCGTGAGGGGGCGGCTAGAAACGAATAGCCGCGCCCTCATCCCGGATCGCTCCCACGGAAGAACCGACCGTCGCATGTACTGGGGGGGGGGTCCCGATCGGACCCCCGACCCGCAGAAAGGCAGGGACGTACATGTATGCCTATCTGCCTGTACGTGCCATTCTGTGGACGTATATATGCACATGCGGCGGTCGTTAAACGGTTAATGTAATTGTCAATAAAAGCCTTTGACACTTGTGAAATGCTTGTAATTCTACCTCAGTATAGAATATTAACGTCTGACAAAAAGATCTGAAAACACTGAAGCAGTAGACTTTGTGAGAATTAATATTTGTGTCATTCTCAACTTTTGGCCACGGCTGTAGTTGGTATGGGCCAGTTTGGTCCATACGCCTATTTAAAGTTAAATGAAGCCTGAAGATGAATTTCATTGTCGCCACAGAAAACGGCGACCTTTGGAGACAACAAAGGGCCTTTTCCTCAGGCAGCAGCGACCTTCCTAGGTAAAACACAGGAAATCTCTAAATTGGAAATAAAAGCTGCTGGTTTTGTTGTTTATCTTGTAATGGGCTATTCATTTGTATCTTATTTTTATGACAGAGGTTTGCTCAACTTTCACAACAACAAAAAAGTTATCTGTTGCTGAGTGTTCATGTAGTTCAGTGGTAGTCGGCTCACATGATATATGGGGACTCAAAGGGGTTGTAAAAAAAAAAAAATTCACCTTAAAGCAAGGGTCTCCAAGCTGCGGCCTGAGGGCCAGATGTGGCCCTTTGCTAGCCTTTATCTGGGCCTTGGGGCTCTCTTCCTCCCACTGATATGAAGCACTATTCCTCCCACTGACACCAACAAGGGGGCACTATTTCTTCCACTGATACCAATGATGGGATACAATTACTCCTCCTCCTGACCACAAACTTTGAGGCCATATTTATTCTCACCAATTCTGGGCCCAGGACATTTTCTGCCCCCGCTGGCCACAATCTGGCCCTCCTAAAGTCTGAAGTACAATAAACTGGCCCTTTGTTGAAAACGTTTGGAGACCCCTGCCTTAAAGCATCCTATGCATTAAGGTGAGAGAACTTCTGTCAGTCACTGACCCCCCCCCCCCCCAGCCCCCAGTTTTACTTACCTGAGTCCTGGAACTTTACCTGGCGGAGACGCTCTCTTCCTCTGCCTGGGCTTCTCAACTGTTAATTGGATATATTGATAGCAGAACAGCCGTTGGCTCCTGTTGCTGTCAATCAAATCCAGTGACGTGGGCGGCAGGGGCCAAATCATACATTCGGCAGCTATGGACGCTGAATGAATGACTCGGGAACGTGCCTGCAAGGTAACCCCCTGGGAGAGCGCTTCTCATGGGGGGGGGGGGGGTATCTGATGTGGGGAGGAGCCACAAGACCCGCCAGGGGACCCCAGAAGTCGAGGCTCTGGGCCACTGTGCAAAACGGGCTGCACAGTGGAGGTAAGTATGACATGTTTGTTATTTAGAAAACAAGACAAAAACAAAGCTTTACCATCACTTTAAGTGTGGCCCCTGAGGTTACCAAAAGGATGCACGTAATATTCAGTAAATGTGATGCTACAAAAAGCTGTCAGATTGCAGATATGAGTTGGTTAGAGACTGCAGTTGTACTACAGAAGAAGGTGGGAGGCTGCCGACATGCTACAGGAGACGGTTAGAGACAGTCTGCCAACAATGCTAGAGGAGGAGGCAAGAGACTGCTGACACGCTAGAGAAGGACTCACTGTGACCCATAGGAGGCTGTTAAGCGTGCCGCTCAGGCTCGATCACTATGGGGAGTAGTGTGGGTGATGTCTCAGTTGGTGTAGTTACTGGAAGTAAGACAGGAAAGATCCCTGGGGCTGCACATCCACGAGTCCTATGGTGGTTAGAGGGGATCCCCATGACTAAGCTCTGGGGGGGCGGAGTGAAATGCATGGGGGGCATGGCCTGGCGGGAGCCAAGGCTATGATTGCCTCTCTTACCACCATAGGACACCGTGGATGTGCGGCACCAGGGATCTTTCCTCTCGAGACTGCCAATGTGCTGGAGGAAACTGTTAGAGATCAATGATTTTAAAACCCTCTTTACAAATCGATGCTTTCCCATTTTGTGCTCCCTATAACCCCTGTACAAATTACTTGTTCCACATTTGATATGTATATATTTGTAATATTGATTATCTGTGTGCTCTTTTGTTTTTTTAGAATCTCATGAAAATCGCAGCTCTGAATCTGGCCCAGAACACAAATATTGATAATGGGCAGTAAGTATTTGTGCTGTATATATTCATAGTTCTCAGGTTCTCATAGGCCTGACCACAGTGCTGCAGGGTTCTGGCTAAACTTACAATATTTTTGCTTGGAATAAAAAGTACAATTCTCGTGGCATAAGATCGTCTTTCACATTTATACCAAAAAAATTGGCTTAACTTTACTGTTTAGTGTGTTTTTATGTTTTATTGATTAAAGTGCATTTTTCCAAGTCTGTCCCTTGCCAGCATGCAGAGAAGGACGTGGTCTCTCTGTGGAATCGGTGGTCTCTCTGTGGAAGCAGTGGTCTTTCTGCAGAGGCCTAACATGTCCTTGCTAAGTCTGACCTATAGTTGTGCAATCTGCAAAGCTCATGCTGCCCGCTGATTGGAAATCTCTAGCTCTGAGTTGGCAAGGTGCATTTTGGACCTCAGCTGGGAGATGGCTGCTTCCACATAAATCAAGGAACCTTTTCTGATTAAAACCCGTCTTTTTCCCCTTAGAAAGCAGCAACAGCCTGAGTAGAAAAGCCCCATCCACTGCCATTTTCTAAATAAAAGCTGGCCGTGGAGGGGCTTTTCTACTCAGGCTGTTGCTGCTTTCTAAGGGGAAAAAGATGGGTTTTAATCATTGCACGAGCAATCTA
Organism: Rana temporaria; assembly: GCF_905171775.1. Taxonomy (NCBI): domain Eukaryota; kingdom Metazoa; phylum Chordata; class Amphibia; order Anura; family Ranidae; genus Rana; species Rana temporaria. The sequence continues at coordinate 45,837,933 of NC_053497.1, read as the reverse complement.
TAATGTGATAACAAAACACTACTGCTGTATGTTTATGAACAGTGGGGTGGTGTGCGGTTATATCCCTTGCACCATTTATAAGGCAGTTGGCTTGCAGCTGTGGTGAAGTAACATTGGCTGAGTTTGATCCCTTTGGGGGTGGATGGGTGGGGGGCCGTTGCCCCTAGGTCTGGTGCCCTTCCTGTTGCACTGTGCTATCCCTAACCCCCAACCCCCCTTGTTCTAGGCTTACTGACTAGCACAATTATAGGGCTCCAATTCGTGGATCCCTGTTGAAGGAGACAGATTATGGTTGTCGCCTACTTACGGGCTCCCTGGCTCCCGGTTGCACTTTAAAGTGCCTGTTAGAAGTCCCAGGGAACGTCCACATGCAATGTGCCCTGTGAAAACTGTTATCTACAATGTACTGAATGTAATGCCTGTAATTTGTAATTATACCAAAAACCCAATAAAATACTTGGGAAAAAAAAAAAGTTTGAAACTGGGCAAACCGAGTCAAATGTCCTGTGACAGCAAGGCATTGGGCAGTGATGTATAAATGATATAAAATTCCTTTGGCTGCAGTGTTACATAATCGAGTAATTTTCAGTCACAATGCTGAGAACTAAAAAATGACCAGGTAATGAAGTGGAATTTCTGGCTGGTAAGAAGACATGTGGCCACTCACTGAAGTTGGAAGAGAAGTGGTTTATCCTTGGAGGTTGTAAACCCCTGGGGGGGTACTAAATAAGACTTTACTTCCTCGTTAAGCCAAGTAGGGTTTTTTTCACTGTCAGGGCGGCAAGGAACTCCCTTCCACAATTGGTGGTGTCAGCGGAAAGTTTTGATAGTTTTAAGACTCTTGGATGGGCTTCTTAGTAAACACGATATACAGGGATATGGTAAATGATTATCGACATGAACATGCATCACACACCTACACAGGTCTAACTGAATTGACTGGTGTCTTTTATTCAACCTTACCGGCTATGCAACTATAGTTAAGAGGAATCGAAAAAAACAATTATACTGCTAAGGTGGATGCAGCATTGGTCCGATGCTGCATCTGTCCCCTGCCACCTCTAAAACTGAGAACTGAGTGTTCATAGTTACATAAGCGATGTTGAAAAAGACACAAGTCCAACCTATGTATGTGATTATATGTCAGTATTACATTGTATATCCCTGTAGGTTGCAGTTGTTCAGGTGCTTATCTAATAGTTTTTTTAAACTATCGATTCTCCCCACTGATACCACCGCCTGTGGAAGAGAATTCCACATCCTAACCGCTCTTACAGTAAAGAACCCTCTACACAGTTTAAGGTTAAACCTCTTTTCTTCTAATTTTAGTGAGTGGTCACAAGTCTTATTAAATTCTCTTTCGCAAAAAAGTTTTATCCCTATTGTGGGATCACCAGTACGGTAATTGTACATTGAAATCATATTCCCTCTCAAGCGTCTTCTCTCCAGAGAGAACAAGTTCAGTGCTTGTAATCTTTCCTCATAACTAATATCCTCCAGACCCTTTATTAGCTTTGTTGCCCTTCTCTGGACTCTCTCCAGTTCCAGCACATCCTTCCTGAGGACAGGTGTCCATAACTGGACATCATACTCTAGGTGCGGCCGGACCAGAGTCTTGTAGAGTGGGAGAATTATTGTTTTTTATCTCTGGAGTTGATCCCCTTTTTAATGCATGCCAATATTCTGTTGGCTTTGCTTGCAGCAGCTTGAGCCTATCATCTACTATGACCCCCCCCCCCCCGGTCCTTTTCCATCCTAAATTCCCCCAGATATACCCCCCCCCACCGTGCGTAGATTGCATTCATATTTTTGCCACCCATTAATTTGTTCAGATCATTTTGCAATGTTTCCACATCCTGCTGAGAAGTTATTGCCCTGCTTAGCTTAGTATTGTCCGCAAATACAGAGATTGAGCCGTTTACCCCATCCTCCAGGTCATTTATGAATAAATTACAGGATTGGTCCCAGGACAGAACCCTGAGGGACCTTAGTTGGAATCAATCCTGGACCGGATGAGTGATGTCCAGGGTCACGTGTGTAGAACCTACAGGAGAAGGGCCAAGAGAGCTTTGGCCCTACTTCTTTAAGTAGTGACGCTATGAGGAAAGTATGGCCCCCCCTCCCCCAATAGAGTTCAAATTTAAACAAGAACACAGTTCACATAACTAGATTTGTACCAAAGTTATTTATTTTTTACTGTATTTCATCAGATTTATTGTGCGTTATTTTAAATGTACCACAAGGTGGCGCTATAACCCTAAAGTCCCTGAAATAGTTGCAGAAGTTTTAGAACTTGGCCTTGTTTTTCAAGGAGTCTGGAGCACACAAAAGCATATTTAAATTTAGTTTCATTTTTTTTTATAGCTGTTTTATTGCTTTACTGTAGACGGGAACATATTTTTCTGACTGGATACATGAGGTTACTGGGTTTATGTTTCTGTGTTGATGTATTGATCACTCAATGTACCCCTAGCTCTTTAGCTGATTAGCAACTTGCTGTGATCACAGCTGACATTGCTGACTTGGTCTTTAAAGGTGTAGATTCCAGGGCTGTGATCCCAGTCATGGCGTCAGTACTTGCGTCCCAGACCTGTAACATACATGCAGACGGTGAACTCTGAGAAGTGTTTGCTTTTTCCAATGTGCTTGTTTCAGATCCGGAACTCGGTCGGTACTGATGTAACTATTAGTAAGCGAATATTGGAGCCTGCACCTTTAACCACTTGACCTCCAGAAAGTTTTACCCCCTTCATGACAAGGGAAATTTTTGCTGTTTTAACTGGTAATTGCGCGGTCACACAACACTTTACCCAAACTAGATTTATAGAATTTCTTTCACAAAAATAGAGCGTTCTTTTGGTATTTGATCACAATGAAAAAAGTGAGCATCGAAGATGAAAAACCATTATATATATATATATATATATATATATATATATATATATATATATATATATATATATATATATATATATATATATATATATATATATATATATATATAATTTAAAATCTATTCAATATAATCAAACTGCACAGTGGCTTTCCTTCTGCTACAGAAAGAGAGCGAGACGCCTGTATGGCACCTCCGCCATTCGGAAACACTTTGGGCTAGATTCAGATAGCCCGCCGTAAGTTTGTGCGGGCGTAGCGTATCTCAGATACGCTACGCCGCCCTAACTTAGTGGGGCTGGATTCACAAAGAACCTGCGCCCTAAGTTACGGCGGCGTAGCGTACATCTGCCGGCATAAGCGCGCCGAATTCAAATTCTGAAGAGGTGGGCGTGTTTTATGTAAATAAAACATGACCCCACGTAAATGACGTCTCTAACGAACGGCGCATGCGCCGTCCGTGAACGTATCCCAGTGCGCATGCTCCTAATCACGTCGCAAATAGTCAATGCTTTCGACGTGAACGTCATTTACGCAAAGCCCTATTCGCGAACAACTTGCGCAAACGACGCAAAATTCGACGCTGTCCCGACGTCCATACTTAACATAGGTTACTCCTGCTATATGAGGAGTAACCATACGCCGGAAAAAGCCTTACGCAAACGACGTAAAAAAAATCCGCCGGGCGCACGTACGTTTCTGAATCGGTGTACTCATTTGCATATACTACGCCGAAATCAACGGAAGCGCCACCTAGCGGCCAGCGTAAATATGCACCCTAAGATACGACGGCGTAAGAGACTTGCGCCAGACGGATCTTAGCCTAATTTCGGTGTATCTTGCTTTCTGAATACAGACAGAAGATACGCCGGCGTAGCTTTGAATTTACGTGGCGTATCAATAGATACGCCAACGTAAATTCTTTCTGAATCTAGCCCTTTGTATTTTTGTCTTCTGGCTGGGGTGGACATTGTGACCTCATCCTCATGTCTCACCACCTTGACCAATCAGAGAATGCCTTGTGTTCATGGATAAAACCACAAGGTTGTTCCTGAATGGCAGAGATGCCATACAAGTGCAGTCTTTCCTGCTGCAGAAGAGAAGTTGCTTGTACCAGTGCAGGAAGACAACGCAGCTTTACTGTAGGTGGAAAAGCTACTACAGTCTACTACAGCATCCTCAGCATATATATATTATACATTTTTGGGGCCAAACTCTTCTTTAAATACAGGCCTTTGTATAGAAGGAACTCATTTTGAAAGGTTCACCAGGCACCACATGCCTGAACGCTGGACCTCAGACATTGCGTAGCAGCATGGCAGGTCATCGAGTTGAGATTGATCAAGTGGTTTACTCAACCATGATTTAACTACGACACGTCATCGCTTGACCCCAATGTTGTGGTCATGTGTACTTTGGCTTTTAATAATTCACAGCTTCTGGTCTTTCAGTTCATCTGTTAAATTGTAGCTAAAATCAAAACATTTTCTGTATATTTTTGGATAGTGTAAGGTGAAGGGGTTTTATTTCTGTCGGTCTCACTGCTTGAAATATTCACTCCATTAGGCAGGCCAAACATGATTCATTTGCTTTCGTTCAATAAAGGAAAATTAATTAATTCCCACATCCACAAATTCAAAATGTGGATGGGGGAATCCCTGCTGCTGAGCTTATGTGGTCTGGAAGTGAGAATTCCCAGCCGTCTGAATACACTAATCAGTGTAGTGGGCTGTAATTGGCGACACTGAGCGAGCGAAAATTTTCCAACAGGCCTGGCTGTCCAAAGGTGATGGAATTGTGGATGACCAGCCTGCCCATAAATTGATCAAAATTATTCCAGTCTCTTCTGATCCAAAATGGCAAGAGATCCACAGGGCGTAATTCCATTGATTAATTACAATCAACAGGTTAAAAACATATCCAAATGTGAGTGTTTTGTTGATTTTAATTAATAAATGAAATGACTCTCTGGATCTCTTTTTGCCTATTTATCCACACGTGCACAAGCACTTTACTTCTCTAAACACTGAGGAGCCAGGCCAGTGAGGAGGACAGCAAAGGCCAGCATACCCAGGATACTTATAAAGCGCATTCGACTCCTGTCATTAGGGGGTCCACAGCGGCTTGAGTGGGCACACTGAAGGGGAGCGCAAACTGCACTTTGACTCTACAGCACTTTTGGATAACTGTATTTCGCAGATTTTGTATGAAGATTATGTTGATGCATTTATGTATTTTTTTTTTTATATATATATTATATATACACACCGTATTTGCTGGTGTAAGAGGCGACCGGGCGTATAAGACAACCCCCTATTTTAATTTTTTTTTTTACAATTTTTTGCCTGTCTTCTCCGTAGAAGACGACCCCCCCCCCCCCCCCTTCCGAGGCTTCAGACGCTTCATATTTCTTCCTTCTGGAGCCATATTCTTCTTCATTCTTGCTGGAGCCAATCACGACGAGCGATGCATTTTATTAATGAATTCAAAGCCTGCTTGGATTGGCAGAGGCTGTAACATCATCAGCCCACGCCTCTCTGACTCTCAAAGCCAATCCGAGCAGGCTACTCCAATCCGAGATTATATATATATATATATATATATATATATATATATATATATATATATATATATATATATATATATATATATATATATATATATATATATATATATATATATATATATATATATATATATATATATATATAT
>NC_053497.1:45609829-45827329 GCF_905171775.1 Rana temporaria | reverse complement strand
TCCACCTAAAAAAAAATATTAAAAGCCAGCAGCTACAAATACTGCAGCTGCTGACTTTTTATAAGGCTGATCAATCGTTTAGCTCTCGGCTGCCCCCGCCGCCATCCTCGGTGAAGGAATTAGGAAATGAAGCTTTGCGACTTCACTTCCCGGTTCCCTACTGCGCATGCGCGAGTCACACTGCTCCTCCTCACTGGTCCCCACTGTCTCCTGGGACCTGTGTGTTTCCCAGAAGACAGCTCAGGAGGACAGTGAAGGGCGCCGGACATGACGTAGGTCACCACAGTGATCTATGTCAGGAAGAGGGAGCAAATACCTGTATTACACAGGTATCTGCTCCCCCCCTGAAAGGTGCCAAATGTGACACCGGAGGGGAGGGGGGGGGGGTGTCCAAAAAGTGCAAGTTCCATTTTTGGGTGGAACTCCACTTTAAGGAAAATCCCAACTTTTGGGTTGTCCTCAGGAAAGGAGGGGAAATATATTCCAATAGGGACACTAGTTTTGGTGACGTGCAGTGAAGGGAAATCTCCCCAATGAGACACAGATGGCAAAAAAAATAAAACTGACACGGGTCACTACCCGGTTTTATTCTATCCGAAATGGAAAATAGTGTTTCCTTTAGTTTATTTGAGGCTTTTTATTTTTGTTTCAGTTATGCAATATTATTTTAGCAATGTGTTTTACACTGTAAAGGTTCTTTACACTTCTGCATTGTTTGGAAACAACATGGAACAGTCTAGGCTGGATTTCCCCCTTCATATGGAGCATTTTACTGAACACGAGTCTATCTAGACTGGTCCCGTTACCACAATGACAAGTACTTTGGGGGGGAGGGGGCGGGGGGAGCGACATCCATGTGTCTTTCTACCAGGACCATGTCTTGGTGTGTGTGTTTTTTTTTTTTTTCTATGGCTGATCTGGACTATTTCACATCGAAACAATTTTCAGGAAGAAAGAAATATTTCCTTTGGTGCGATATGCTTTCTCTGGACTCCTTTTTTTATTGTGTGCGGTGAATCAACATGACATTGAATGTGAGGGTGTCAGAAGAGGAGCGAACCTGCAATTCATGTACATAGAAAACGCATAGGTGCAATTATTTGTCTTCATTTTTTTTTTTTATTTAATTTAAGATCATTGAGTAAAATGCCCCCGTAAGTCACTCAAAATTGCAATGGGTTTGGCTTTTTGAGGGTAATAGCCGGTTCTTAAAGCCGTTCTGTAACCTAGAAGCAAAAAGATAAGTCGGCAGCTACAAATTCTGTAGCTGCCAACTTTTAATAATCTGACACTTGCAATACCTGTCCAGGGATCCAGCACAGTCCTCACCTGAGCCAGCTCTTTGGCTGTCTTTCACTCCACGTGCATGTTTACTTAGGAAAGCTGGCTGTGACCGTTTGCGACTTTACAGCCGGGTTCCTGCTGCGCATGCGAGAGCCGCTTTGAGAATGGTCTCACAGCTTTCTGGGGCATGTGACGCGTCACTGCGGTGATCTGACCAGAAGTGGGAGTGGGTACCTGGCAGAACCAGGTACCTGTTCAGACCCCCCCCCCCCCCCATACAAGAAAGTGTGTGTGTGTGTGTGTAATTCTTAAAGACTGTCCGTTTAAGTTTTCGGCAAAGTGCATCCCGAATTTTCAGTTTTGTTACTTGAACTTTCATTTCCGTGCACCACTAGTCAGAAGCATTCATTGCTTACAGAATCTCCAAATTGCAGCCTTAGCCAATCCCGCCGCGGGTAAGAGGCACAGGTGCCACTTTTAGTCTGTTTGGTCACCTTGCCTTAGAGCAGTGGTTCTCAACCTTCTAGTGCCGTGACCCCTTGATAAAATGTTCCCAGTTGTGGGGACCCCTAACAGTAAAATTTTCATGGCGTGTATTGTTAGCACTCAAGGCAAGACAAGTAATTTGTGCCCCTAATCCGCAGACATTTAGCACTCCCCAAGTCCTTTTAATGGCAACTATAATCACAAGTAGTGTTACGCACTGTGTCTCCAGCTTCAATGTGTCTCCAACTTTGTGGTGTCTCGTAGCAGTGACACCTATGTCGAAATCAGGAGATGGGGTCTCCTCCAGCCCCTCCCACTTCACATTCCTTACCAGTCAGCTGACCTCTAGTCTCTGCCCCCCAGCCTTCTAATGAACTGAATGGGGGCCTGCGAAGAGGCTGAGTGGGCAGCCACGGGCTCCAAGGATAGCCTTGCTGGGTGGCCGCAAAAAGGCTATGAGAGCGGCGCAGGCTTCAGGAACAGCCCAGGATTCGTGACCCCTGGCAAATCTTTATTTGACCCCCGAGGGGGTCCCGACCCCCAGGTTGAGAACCACTGCCTTAGAGCCAATGATTATATTCTGGCTCTACACAGAGTACTTCTCCTGTTGTCCTCAGATATCTGCCTGCTATGGATAGCCGTTCACCGAAAAAATATCTTGTTTTATCATTAGAGACTTTTATCACTCTAAGCAGTTATTATATTTATATTATTTGTATTGGATGAATAATGCTTTTCTTTGATTAGCAGCCATCTGTTCTGTCTGAAGTGCTCTGTGCTTTCGCGTTGCACTGATCAGAATGTAAATGTTATCAGGTTTATATAACTGTGATCATTATTGGTTTATATTAATGAAGTACTTCCTGTGTTCTGATGCAATACTGTTCTTAAAGCGGTGGTTCACCCTCCTTAACATCATTCTAGCATTACATTCGGCATCGTAGCGCGAGCTACAGTATGCCGGTCTTACATTTTTTATCCCCGTACTCACTGTGCTATTGCACATTGAAGATTCCGACTCCCGCGGGGAATGGGCGTGCCTATGGAGAGGGAGGATGATTGACGGCCGGCTCTGGCACGTCACGCTCCCCGAAGACAGCCGGAGTAGGTCTCGGCTCTTCACGGCGCCTGCGCACAGGCTATGCGCAGGCGCCGTGAAGAGCCAAGCATATTTCGGCTATTTCCGGAGAAGCGTGACGTGCCAGGGCCGGCCGTCAATCACCTTCTCTCACCATAGGAACGCCCATTCCCCGGAATCTTCAATGTGGAATAGCACAGTGAGTACGGGGATAAAAAATGTAAGACCGGCATACCGTAGCTCGCGCTACGATGCCGAATTTAATGCTAGAATAATTTTTTTTTTTTTTTTTTAATAGGGTGAACCCCCGCTTTAAATGTAATCATATCAACATGTTGGGAGCCAAAATATGAATTGAGGATAGTTTCTATTATAAGCAGAATCAGGTTATTCATACTGAATCATGTTTTCTGCATAAATTGATACGAATGGTGTAGGGTTGTTACTGTATACTTCGATTTTTTTTTTTCTCTCAAGTGTAGTTAACGTTCTTATTAGACACAAATGCACATATTGTATCGTACAGTTTTTTTATTGCCTTGCTTATCTTTTCTTACACAGGAAGAGTGTATTGTGTTTGCTCTGTGCTCTCTATAGCTTCACTTACAGGAAGAGTTCTGTGTTGTATGCTCTGTGCTCAAATCCACTCTCTTCTCCTCTCACAGAAGATTGCTGTATGCCTGCTTTGCACTTGCCACCAATCTCTTTTCTCACACGGCAAGAGTGCCATTTGTTTCCCTCTCCCACAAGGGGCAACATGTAAGCGAATATAAATCACAAAGCAGAGTGCTTTATGTCTTCTCTGGGCTTACCACCAGTCTGCTCTGTGCTCACCTTCTTCTTTTTCTCACACAGGAAAATAGCAGATGTCCCAGTTCAGAGGTTTGATAAAAGTCTGGAGGAATTCTATGCCCTGTGTGACCAGATGGAGCTTTGTTTGGTGAGTGTTCCCAGAATGTCAGTTTTATTCTTAAAGTGGTACAAAAACCTTCTGCATGCCCCCCCCCCCCCCCCCCCCGATACTTGAAGCCAATCTCAATCCAGTGATGTGAATGAGAGCCATGGCTTTCTCATGGCTCGGATCCAGAAAAGGAGCCATCGGCTCCCTCTGCTGTCAATCAGAACCAGTGAGGGGGGAGTTGGGGGTGTGTCTTATAGACAAACGGAGCAGGTCTCGGAAGCAAGCATGCATAAGTGCCCCCCCTAGCAAGCGTCTTCCTATGGCGACACTCAGCAGAGGAAGGAAGGAGCTAGGAGTGCCAGCGGGGTACTCGAGAAGAGGAGTATCAGTGCTGCTCTGTGCAAAACCAAGAGCTGGTAAGTATGGCATGTTTTATGATTTATATAAAAAAAAACATTTTTGCGATAAAAACAATATTTATTACTTTCTGCTATAAAACGTGTCCAATAATAAAAAAATCTAATTTCTTCATAAATTCTTATGTATTCTGCTACAATAATTGTATATTGTATAATAAGTGTATATTGATTGGTTTTCACTAAAGTTGTAGCGTCTACAAACTATGGGATATGTAACATGGAATTTTTTTTCTATATATAGGAACAGGAAGGGTGAGGTGCACTTCAGTCACAGATGTATGTGCAAAATCAATTGAGCCTTCCCAAGGGCTAATATTCTATGAAAAAAATCAAGAGGGATAACTGCACAAAAAATAGTTTTATTGAAAGAATTAAAAAGTTACAGGCAGTCATAGTATGACATCCTGTAACTTTGGATGTTTTAATTCTTTCATTAAAACACTTTTTGTGCAGTAATCCCTCTTGCATCTCTTACACTCACTTACACACCAGGACTGATTTTGCGGCAGACGAATCTGACACCAAGTGACACTTTTTTGAGGACCTGTGATCAGTGCTAAAAAATATGCATGATCACTGTACTAATGACACTGGCAGGGAATGGGTTAACAGGGGCGTTCAAAGGGTTAAATGTGTTCCCTGTGAGTGCTTACTAACTGTGGGAAATGCTTTGACTCTGGGAAGATAGAGATCCGTGTTCCTGCTAAGAAGAAACACACGCTCTCCATCTTCCCCTCTCGCAGAACGGCGATCTGCCTTGTTTACATACAGGTGTCGGTGAACATCGGGTCCGCTGATTGGCTCCCGCTGTGTTTAATTACAGCTGGTCGCCGGCGGCACGCATACGTGCCCCCAGATTCAGAAAAGAGGATGACCTATGTGTATGTGATTTCGCGCTGAATGTCTGCCCTGCCGCAGTACATATGTGGCGCAGTCCAGAAGCAGTTAAAGTTTTTTTTTTTTTCTCAAATTTAGTTTAAAAGTCTGCTGCGCAAATACAGTGTGACAAAAAATATTGTAACGTACACCATTTTATTCTCTAGGGTCTCTGATAAAAAATTATATATATATATATATATATATATATATATATATATATATATATATATATATATATATATATATATATATATATATATATATATATATATATATATATATATATATATATATATATATATATATATATATATATATATAAATAAATAATGTTTGGGGGTTCTAAAGTAATTTTCTAGCAAAAATACAAATTTTAACCTTGTAAACAAAGTTCCAGGAAAGGCTTGGGCAGCAAGTGGTTAAGTTGAGCGTTTGTTATTCAGCCTTTCTTCCCCCGATGTCTCTCTGCTTCCGGTGACGTAATTTCCATGCGTTCCACGCTGGTCCAGGCCAACTTTTTAGTGGCCACAGGACGGATTGCGGCTCTATCAAACATCTGCCATACTCATGGAAGTTTGTCTTCGGATGCCGGATCATATATATATTCGAGCCTGTTTTAACCTGGTTTCCTGTAAGTGCATTACTTGGCTAATAAACATACTACACTTAGGTGTCGCTACCTGTGTCTCCCCTCTTTCATTCTGTTTTACAGAGCTGACTTTCCTCTGAGGACAGCTGCCGCCTAACACCCCTCCTCTAGAACTGTTACTTTTTTATGAACTGATAAACTTTTATTGTTCATATACTGCCTGCTGTATCTCTACACATACACAAGTGTTTGCACTTACAGTTCTTTCCCTGTCACATTTTTCATTTTTAGGCTGCCCAGTGCAGTGCAGCCCAGAGCTGACAATATACTGTAGGAAACATAATCAAAGTGACATTTATATTGGCCACCTTCCAATGCCACAATCCCCCACCCACTCCTCTTCTGCATGCTGTAATAGTGATCACCGCCTTCCAATGAAAATGACCTCATTCCTGACCAACCAATCCCAGGAATCTATCTCTGTATTCACTGCTAGGTCACAACCCTACCTTCAATCACTAATTCCAGGGAAGAAACTGATTGCTTTGTGTACTTTCTGGCTGCCAGTCAGTTGGCTTGCTTTATTTTCTAGAATCCCCAACAGTCTTTCCAAAGCAATGTGAATTCTGGTGTGTGTGTGTGTGTGTGTGTATACGTGTGGAGGGTCATGCATACGGCCTCTGTCAGACTTTCATAACACTTTTGCGCCAATTGAATTTTTTTGTTTTTGTTTATGCAAGCAGTGTAAGTAACTGATATTGACTGCATATCAAGCTCTTGCAATCCCCTGTACATCAGAACTCAAATTGGGAGAGAGAGCAAAGCCGCACTAGTTGCCGTTGTGCGCTACAGTGCTCATAAGATGATCATTTGTGTTCCGGGATGTTTATGTGTCCCTAAACCGCAGGTACCGTATTTATCGCGGTATAACGTGCTCCCGCGTATACTGCGCACCCCTAAAGTGGCCCCCAATCCTGTGGAAAAAAAGTTTTTTTGTACTTAGTTTTGGTGTCTTGCGCAGCGTCCATCGGCGGCCTCGTCGGGTCCGGCGTCCTTCTGCGGCTTCGGGTGTCCGTCTTCGGCGGCTCCGGTGTCCGTCTTCGGCGGCTCCGGTGTCCGTCTTCCGCAGGTTCGGCGTCCTCGCGTCCTCCCCGCTCTTTTCCCGCCACGAGTTTGAATACTGTGCCTTCATATACCGAGCGCAGTACACTCGTGAATCTTCGGGCAGGCTCGGCAACTGTCGCGCTGACTTCCTGTACGCTCAGGACGTCAGTGCGAGAGGCGCCGAGACTGCCCGAAGATTCACGAGTGTACTGCGCTCGGTATATGCCGGCGCAGTATTCAAACTCGTGGTGGGAAAGCGGGTATTGGCGTATATCCCGCACCCACGATTTTGCCCTGATTTTCAGGGCAAAATAGTGCGCGGTATACGCCGATAAATACGGTAATCGCTCCCTGTGAGATTTCTTCTGAACAGCAGCGGATGGCTGCGGCCACCGCCAGCCTTTTATTGCTTTGTACAGGATTCCTGGTCGCAGCTGTACACACACACACACACACACACACACACACACACACACACACCCCTGGGTATATAAAATTCAACTGACATTAATTTCATTACATTTAACATTTGTTAAGCTGCAATATATTACATTTTTGGATTTGAGTCTCTAGATACGTTTGAGAGAATCTGTAAACCCAACACTTCATATTCCTGATGTGTCTGCTGTACCATGTACTTGTATGAAAAAGCATCCTGTTCTCTTTGTATTGCTTCCTTTGTGTGAAATACCTGGTGTGCCTTCCAGTCCCTCTGCTTCCCTAATACAAACTGACCACACTAGGCAGGAGAACACACCATGGTCAGTTCTCTAGCTATGCTGATAAGTCGGCCTGCTCACCTCCAATGATCAGACTTGTTCTGACACGCCTCCTCTGCACTTCACTGGGCAGATCGGTGTAATGCTGTTTTCCCTCCCCAGCTCTAATGCAGCTGAGAGCAGAGGGAATGTGATAACTTCTAGAAAAGGGGGAAACAAAATATATATATATATATATATATGTGTATGTATATATATAGTGTGTGTGTGTGTGTGTGTGTGTGTGTGTGTGTGTGTGTATTTTTATGCCTATACACAAATGTTTTGCCTTCGTTTTATATTTTAACCCTTTCATGCCTAAGACTATTTCTGACATTTGTTGCTTTACGAGTTAAAATCCATATTTATTTGCTACAAAATTACTTGGAACCCCCTAACATAATAAAATAAAAATATACACACACACACTTATTTATTTAGCAGAGACCCTAGGGAATAAAATGGTGATCGTTGCCATATTTTATCTCGCACAGTATTTGCGCAGCGGTCTTTTTAAATGCATTTTTTTGAGAGCAAAAAAATTCCACTTATGAATTAAAAAAAAAACTATACCGTAAAGTTGGCCCAATTTTAATTTTTTTTTTTGGTATAAATGTGAAAGCTGTTGCGCCAAGTAAATGGATACCTGTTACGCTCTGAAGTTGCACACACTCGTGGAATGGCGACAAACTACAGTATGTAAAAAATCTCCATAGGTGACTTTTTGAAAATGTTGAACGGTTACCAGGTTAGAGGAGGTCTTTTGCTAGAATTATTGCTCTTACGCTAATGATCACGGCGATGCCTCACATGTGTGATTTGAATACAGTTTACATTTGCTGCAGGGAACTTTAAAAAAAATAATAATTTATTTTTTAACATTGTCCATTTAAAAATCAAATCACTTTTATTGCTGTCACAAGGAATGTAAACATCCCTTGTGACAGTAATAGGTGGTGACAGGTACTCTTTATGGAGGGATCGGGGGTCTAAAAGACCAAAAATGGCGACTCTGAATCCATATTTAATTTTGTTATTTAATTGGCACCATTTTGGCAGCAGAGTTGACCGAAGTGACATTGTGACGTCGCTTCTGGGATTTTCTCAAAGACTCGATCAAAGCCATTAGCGGCTTCGTTCCAGTCTTGCCCTAGCCGGTGAAAGTGCCGGATTGTGGATCCGGTCTCCCGGTGGGACGTGAGGAGCACCGGAGGGGGGGGGGTCTCCCCTCCTGCTCTTTTAGGATAACAGCCGAGCGGCTTTCAGCCCCTTCGGTTGTCATCAATAAAGAGCCAACTGCCCGCTCTAAAAAATGGTACAAAGCTGCAGGCATAAATCCGGTATAATCGCTTCATGCCAATTTGCATACTGTCAGCATAAAGGGGTTACATTTGATGGGTTGTTTTACAAGGTGAGGGTTTACAATCACTTTAACAGTAGAGAAAAATCAAGTCTTGTGCCCTCTACCCCCCCCCCCCCAGACAGGGCTGTGCTGTGTGGCAGAGCTAGGCAAGTCTTAGACTTGAGTTATATGTTGTTTTTTTGCAGGTAAAACTGTGTGTGTGTGTGTGTGTGTGTGTGTGTGTGTGTGTGTGTATATATACTTTAAATTACCTGAGAAAGCTAGGGTCAGCTTGCATATTTATTTTTGAATTGTGTCCCATGGTCAAAGGTAATGCTTAACAAGTTTAAAACATGTCTGTGACCAGTTCAAGCGTGCATATGTTCAAAGCTACCAGTATTTAACAGAAGTTGCAAATTCGAAGTTCCCCCTAGGGAAGAAACCTTTTATTTATTTTTTTATTTTTTTTTGTGCAGTTTACGGTTTAGAAGCACTGATGAGAAGGTCTGTGTTGCAAAGGTGCCGTGTGTGTGTGTGTGTGTGTGTGTGTGTGTGTGTGTGTGTGTATATGTATATATATATATATATATATATATATATATATATATATATATATATATATATATATATATATATATATATATATATATATATATATATATATATATATTTTGTGTGTGTGTGTGTTCAGCACAACAAAGTGTGTGATGGCTGTCTGTGGCATTGAGCTCTGGTTCCAAGGCCCTCAACAGGTCCTGTGTAAAGGGGCACTCCCAGAAAGCGCGTGCAGTGAAGTTTCGTCCTTGATGAAGTGGCAGTGCTTGTATCTGCACAGGTTTCTGGTATGCATAAATTTACAACCATCATACACTTTGTGCTGAACAGATTATTCTGTGTGATTTGTTTGTTTTTTTTTTGCTCAGGAGGGCACTGATGGCCCCTGGCAGCCGCCGATGTGTTGCTTGAAGGATGCTTTATGGTGTGCCAGAAAGTGCCTCATCCATCAGCGAGAGAGGATGTCCATTGAGGACTGTCCCAGGCTGGTCCACAGTCTCCTCCGAGACTATAACCTGATGGACTCCAAGGAGACTATAACCTGATAGACTCCAAGGAGGCAAAGGTCATCTGAAGATTTCCCCCTACCCCCACTCTCCCTTATGTGTCTTTGCTATTTTCAATAAAGCTTTGGACCTGTAAACTTTCCCCCCCCCCCATTGCTTATTGTATCGTGTTTGGAATGATAAATGCTTTGTTTTAGTGTCACGGCGCCATGTAGGATATGCGGGGCAGGTGTCGAACCCAGGCACTGCATTTCAGACATTGCGCTGCTAGTTCGGTAATATGTCTTGGTAAGCGGCATTATGCACGACATGATTTGGGGAACTTTGCACATGTTGGGCATCACCACCAACAGTCTCCCTTAAATTTAACTGAACTTGAGCAGTTCTGCAAAGAAGAGTGGACAAATATTGCAAAGTCTAGATGTGCAAAGTTAGTAGAGACATGCAGTGGGGGAAAATGATTTGATCCCCTGCAGATTTTGTAAGTTTGCCCACTTACAAAGAAATGAAGGTTCTATAATTTTTATCATAGGTGTATTTTAAATGATAGTGACAGAATATCAACCTAAAATTCAGAAAAAAAAACACATGATACAAGTGTAATAAATTGAGTTGCAGTGCCTTGAAAGTTTTCATATCCCTTGAAAATGTGCTAATTTTGTCATGTTGCATCCAAAAACAAAAATGTATTTTATTGGGATTCTATGTGATGGACCAACACAAAGTGGTACATACTTGTGAAGCGGAAGGAAAATGATGAATGGTTTTCTATATGTGTGTGTGTGTGTGTATGTATGTATGTATTAATTTTTTTTCTTGCAAATATTTGAAAAGTGTGGCGTGCATTTGTATTCAGCCCCCCCTTTTAGCTATGACTAAGCACTGAACCCCAGTGCGAAATGCGTCGGCTATATACCCCACTGCTTGCTGTGCTTTGTAGTGCCTTTTTTCCTTTTACCATTAAAGGCCACCTTTTTAAGGTTTCTTTGGTGTGCGGCTGTCCATATCTTCTCCAAGTGTTTTTTTTTTCCCCCCTTTTATTCTGATGCCCCTAACTAAGAGCTAGTAAAACCAATTACCATCAGAAGTCACCTAATTTAGTTAATAAAATCCACCTGTGTGTTAATTTAATCTCAGTATAAATACAGCTGTTCTGTGAGGCCCTCAGAGGTTTGTTAGAGAATTTTGGTGAACAAACGGCATTATTAAGGCCAAGGAACAGGCCAGACAGGTCAGGGATAAAGTTGTGGAGAAGTGTAAAGCAGGGTTAGGTTACATAAATAATAATGAACAAAAAAAATGTATGTTTATAATGCAAAAGTTATGCCATACTCTTTCCTCCATCATCTGAAAACGGAAAGAGTATGGCATAACTGCAAACCTATCAACTCAGGGCCGTCCACCTAAACTGACAGGCTGGGCAAGAAGAGCATTAATCAGAAGCAGCCAAGAGTCCCATGGTAACTCTGGAGGAGCTGCAGAAATCCACAGGTGGGAGAATCTGTCCACAAGACAACTATTAGTCATGCACTCCACAAATCTGCCCTTTATGGAAGAGTGGTAAGAAGAAAGCCATTGTTGAAAGGAAGTCATAAAAAGTCCTGTTTGCGAGAAGCCATGTGGAAGAAGGTGCTCTGATCAGATGAGACCAAAATTTAACTTTTTGGCCTAAAAGCAAAACGCTATGTGTGGCGGAAAACTAACACTGCACATCACCCTGAACACTTCACTGTGAAACATGGTGGTGGCAACATCCTGTTGTGGGGATGCTTTTCTTCAGCAGGGATAGGGAAACTGGTCAGCATTGATGGGCAAGATGAATGGAGCCAAATACAGGGCAATCTTAGAAGAAAACCTGTTATGTCTTGTACACACAAGCGGAATTTCCGACGGAAAAAGTCAGATGGAAGATTTTCACCGGAGATCCGTGTGTATGCCCCATCGGACGTTTTCCGTCAGAAATTCCGACGGAATTAGATAGAGAACATGTTCTCAATTTTTCCAGTGAAAAAAAATTCTATCGGAATTTTCGTTTATCTGGATGCAATTTTGACGGACTAAAAACCACGCATGCTCAGAATCAAGTCTACGCATGCTTGGAAGCATTGAACTTAATTTTTCTCGGCTTGTTGTAGTGTTGTACATTACTACGTTCTTGGTGGTCAGAATTTGGTGTGACTGTGTGTATGCAAGACAGCTGAAGCGGAATTCCGTCGGAAAAACCATCTGAGTTTGTTCCGATGGGAAAACCGGCCGTGTGTACAGGGTATTAGTCTGCAAAATAATTGACTGGGGTGGAGGTTCACCTTCCAGCAGGTCAACTACCCTAAACATGCTGTCAGAGCTACAATGGAATGGTTTAGATCAAAGCATATTCATGTGTTAGAATGGCGCAGTCAAAGTCCAGACTCATTGAGAATCTGTGGCAAGACTTGAAATTGCTGTTTCAATCTGACAGGGCTTGAGCTATTTTGCAAATGCCACTCTAGATGTGCCAAGCTGGTAGAGACATACCCAAAAAGACTTGCAGCTGTAATTGCAGTGAAAGGTGGTTCTACACCAAAGTATTGACTTAGGGGGGCTGAATACAAATATACGCCACACTTTTTTCCAAAATTGGAAACCATTTATCATTATCCTTCCACTTTACAATTAAATGTGCCCCTTTTTGTGTTGGTCTATCGCATACAATTCCAATGAAATACATTTACGCTTTTGGTTGTAACAGGACAAAATGTGGAAAACCTCAAGGGGTGTGAATACCTTTTCAAGGCGCTGTATGAGTTAAAGTGGAGGTTCACCCGAAAACTTAATTTTTAACATTAGATTGATGCTCATTTTGTCAAGGGGAATCGGATCGTTTTTATAAAATCGAAGCAGTACTTACCGTTTTAGAGAGCGATCTTCTCCGCCGCTTCCGGGTATGGGCTGCGGGACTGGGCATTCCTATTTGATTGACAGGCTTCCGACGGTCGCATACATCGCGTCACGATTTTCCGAAAGTAGCCGAACGTCGGTGCGCAGGCGCCGTATAGAGCCGCACCGACGTTCGGCTTCTTTCAGCTACTCGTGACGCGATGTATGCGACCGCCGGAAGCCTGTCAATCAAATAGGAACGTCCAGTCCCGAAGACCATACCCGGAAGCGGCGGAGAAGATCGCTCTCTAAAACGGTAAGTACTGTTTCGATTTTTAAAAAAACTACCCGATTCCCCTTGACAAAATGAGCATCAATCTAATGTTAAAAAATTTTTTTCGGGTGAACTCCCGCTTTAAGCTAGAGTGGAACCCCCTACTCAACCGTCCCGTCCCCCCCCTTATTATGAAAAGAATAATTTTTTAAATTCTGTACAGATCAAAGGAAAGACTGAGTGGTGTAAAATGTAATGATTTATGTTCGTTGTTGGCTCACAGTCCTACACCTTTCCGTTTCCTCAAACATGCTTCTTCCACTCAATTGTTGGGTCTACCTGAATGTGTTCCAAAGACATTGCAGGGAATGTTTGGAACGGAGATGTATGGGCTAGTAGGCAATGATGTTCCTACATGTTTATCACATAACTTTTCCCTCTCCCTGTAAATCTCCATACAGCTGGAGTTAATGTTCTGTGCGAGGCTGAGCCGGATATGTGGGACATTCTTGACATTCCTTGCAGCTCACTGGGGTGGGGGGTGGGGGAAGTACACAGACATGCTGTGAATTTTGAAATGCAGGCAAAGATTGGGCCGTTCAGCTGGATCCTAGTTGGACTGTTCTTTAAAGGGTAAAAAAAAATGGTGTAAAATTTGACTCCTCAGCTTCTAGTTCCAGGGCAGTAAAGCAGAGTCAGTTGAGCGTCACTTGATGTGTGACATTGGTGTCCCAGAGCTGAAGTTGGAGAAGAGTCAAAAAGTGGCATATTTTGTGTGGGAATGTCTGCTTGACAGCGTTCAATTTGTAGGTTTGAATAAACACATCGGGGGGGGGGGGGGGGGATTAAAAAAAATTAGCAAATGGAGAGAAAAATGTGCCGATTTTGGTTGCAGGACAATTTGTTGCATTATGGTGGTGCATTCTAGAATGGAGCAACAGCAATGTCCATCTAGCGCCATATCCAGCTCTTTTCTCTCTGCTGAAGTGCTGCTCCTCACCGTCCGCCAACCTACATTACAGTACTGACACCACTCTGGTAATGGTATACGTTTTTAAAACCGTTTTTAACTTTGACCATTGGGGCAAGTGCTTGATTTTTTTGGCGCACACTATCAGACGTTAATATAAACTGTCACGTATCACTTTTAGTCCCTGTTCACATTGGTGTGATTTGTCATGCGATTTGACAATTCCAAACCGTATGTCAAGTTACTCTATTGTCTGCAATGCAACCGTTTTAAATTGGCGTGACTCAGAAAAAGGTTCCGGTGATCTGCCGAGCTGGTTCCAGCTATGGTATTTGTTCCTCTTAACAGCTGACGATCAGCTGTTGCGTTCTGCTATTTCCATAGCCTGCTACTGCGCATGCCCGGAGTCTGCGCAGTCGACTCGGTTGTGGAACTTCTCAGATGGTGGAACAAGAACTTGGGTCACAGTCTCATCTTCTCCCCCTCCTCCTCCCTCCCTGAGGCAGCTATGGGGCCTCCCCCGCCCAGGTGCTTGCTGACTGGTGCCCTGGATGGCTGGGTGACGCAGGCCGTGTGTGTGTGAGAGGAATGGCAGCCGCTCTATTGTCAGTCAGTGAGCTCCTCCTGCTCCGTCAGCCCCATAGAGCCACACACAGCCCCCCTCTCCGATGCTCCGGGATCCCAACACAATGTATAAAACAAAACAATACAATGTATATAACACAATGTATAAAATAAATGAGCGTGCACTCGATTGCAAACGTGGCCGAGCGCATTAACAGCTAACGATCAGCTGTTGCGTTCGGCTATTTCCGTAGCCTGCCCATAGCCTGTTACTGCGCATGCCCGGAGTCTGCACAGTCGGTTGTGGAACTTCCCAGATGGTGGAACAAGAACGCTAATACACCGGCACTACTTTTTTGCTGATTTCATTGCGACTTGCATAGACTTCTGTTGTATGAAGTTGCAAGTCGGCAGTGCAAATTGCACTGTTGTGAGGCTTTGAAATTGCGCTGAAGTAGTGCGATTTCAAAGCTACACCGGTGTGAACGGGGCTTAAAGAGATTTGATTGTGGCCAGTGCAACACATAGAACTTGTGTTATGGCACAGAAAAGTCATTGTGTGTGTGTGTGTGTGTGTCTCCCCCCGAAGTGCACTTGGTTCTGTCCTCTTGTGACCCACATTCAGCCAAAAGCAGTCTAAAGTTTACTGTTGGCTGATATCATTCACCCTGGAGGGTTCCTTCCTGACTTTAACCTCCCTGGCGGTATGATTGTCAGATGTTTGATGCTGAAAGCGGTACAATTGTTTTGCATGGAAATTTGACGTTTTATATTGTAGGCCTGTAATTCTTAGGAATAACTTGTTTAAATCTGTGCAAACGAGTCTAGTAGACCTCCTGGGTATGATTAAAGTTTGAAACACTAAATCATAAATTATAATATAATTATAAAAATATAACCAATAATAAAATGTATTCAATAATGTAATCAAATGTTGAAATTTGCTCAGTTGCAGAATTGTCGCCAAAAATATCAGTGTGACCTGTTTTATTGCTTTTGGGACTGCTCAAAGTAGAAGTGAAAGCATGTCCCTGTGTCTCAGAACATGGGGATGATACTTCCCGGGGCTTGTCCTGATACCAGTCAAGGGGGTTAGTAAATTTTGAGAGAAAAGGATCGCTGCTACTCCTGACCAGCCCAAGTCAATAAACCAGTGATGGCGAACCTTTTTGAGCCCGAGTGCCCAAACTCCAACACAAAACCTAATTTTTTTTTGAAGTGCCAACACTGCAATTAAACATGAATACCAAGGTTTTCGTTTAGAAAAATCAACTCGTACACTTGTCCAAACTAATTAACAGCTTTTGTTTTAAAAGAAAAACACAATAACAGAGCTTTCTATTAAACATTTTTTTTTTATTGAAAAAGATTCTCAACAACTGTACTTGTGCATGTATTTTTGGATAAGGATACATTTGCAGATCGCTGGTAAAGATGCCTTTGCTGATCGCTGGTAAGGATGCCTTTGCTAGGCATTTTCAAAGATGGCTTTGCTGGGCATTTCCAAAGATGGCTTTGCTGGGCATTTTCAAAGATGACTTTGCTGGGCATTTTCAAAGATGACTTTGCTGGCCATTTTCAAAGATGACTTTGCTGGGCATTTTCAAAGATGACTTTGCTGGGCATTTTCAAAGATGACTTTGCTGGGCATTTCCAAAGATGGCTTTGCTGGGCATTTCCAAAGATGGCTTTGCTGGGCATTTCCAAAGATGGCTTTGCTGGGCATTTCCAAAGATGGCTTTGCTGGGCATTTCCAAAGATGGCTTTGCTGGGCATTTCCAAAGATGGCTTTGCTGGGCATTTCCAATGATGGCTTTGCTGGGCATTTCCAAAGATGGCTTTGCTGGGCATTTCCAAAGATGGCTTTGCTGGGCATTTCCAAAGATGGCTTTGCTGGGCATTATTAAAGATGCCTTGGTAAGGCATCTTTAAAGATGCCATTGCTGGGCATTTTTAAAGATGCCTTGTCTGGGCATTGGTAAAGATTGGTAAAGATGCCTTGGCTGGGCATTAGATGCCTTGGCTGGGCATTGGTAAAGATGCATTTGCTTACACAAGGGATAGAGATCTACAATGCTGTGATGGGTACAGGCACAGTATACTTTGCATAGCTAAAAGACATTATTGAACATAAGCAGAGGATGAGTCTAATGATCTATTGCTGGGCATTATTAAAGATGCCTTGGCTGGGCATTGGTAAAGATGCCTTAGCTGGGCATTGGTAAAGATGCCTTGCCTGGGCATTATTAAAGATGCCATGACTGGGCATTTTTAAAGATGCCTTGGCTGGGCATTGGTAAAGATGCCTTGCCTGGGCATTATTAAAGATGCCATTGCTGGGCATTTTTAAAGATGCCTTGGCTGGGCATTGGTAAAGATGCCTTGCCTGGGCATTATTAAAGATGCCATTGCTGGGCATTTTTAAAGATGCCTTGGCTGGGCATTGGTAAAGATGCCTTGCCTGGGCATTATTAAAGATGCCATTGCTGGGCATTTTTAAAGATGCCTTGGCTGGGCATTGGTAAAGATGCCTTGTCTGGGCATTGGTAAAGATGCCTTGGCTGGGCATTGGTAAAGATGCCTTGCCTGGGCATTATTAAAGATGCCATTGCTGGGCATTTTTAAAGATGCCTTGGCTGGGCATTGGTAAAGATGCCTTGCCTGGGCATTATTAAAGATGCCATTGCTGGGCATTTTTAAAGATGCCTTGGCTGGGCATTGGTAAAGATGCCTTGTCTGGGCATTGGTAAAGATGCCTTGGCTGGGCATTGGTAAAGATGCAATGACACATTTTTGTTTTTTTCATTTTAGCCCTTTGGATTCTTCTTTGCAATTCTTGTAGATTAGAATCTACAGCAGCTTCCAGACCCAGCAGAGCAGTGGGCATTTTTAAAGATACCTTGGCTGGGCATTTTTAAAGATGCCTTGGCTGGGCATTGGTAAAGATGCCTTGCCTGGGCATTATTAAAGATGCCATTGCTGGGCATTTTTAAAGATGCCTTGGCTGGGCATTGGTAAAGATGCCTTGCCTGGGCATTATTAAAGATGCCATTGCTGGGCATTTTTAAAGATGCCTTGGCTGGGCATTGGTAAAGATGCCTTGTCTGGGCATTGGTAAAGATGCCTTGGCTGGGCATTGGTAAAGATGCCTTGCCTGGGCATTATTAAAGATGCCATTGCTGGGCATTTTTAAAGATGCCTTGGCTGGGCATTGGTAAAGATGCCTTGTCTGGGCATTGGTAAAGATGCCATTGCTGGGCATTTTTAAAGATGCCTTGGCTGGGCATTGGTAAAGATGCCTTGCCTGGGCATTATTAAAGATGCCATTGCTGGGCATTTTTAAAGATGCCTTGGCTGGGCATTGGTAAAGATGCCTTGTCTGGGCATTGGTAAAGATGCCTTGGCTGGGCATTGGTAAAGATGCCTTGCCTGGGCATTATTAAAGATGCCATTGCTGGGCATTTTTAAAGATGCCTTGGCTGGGCATTGGTAAAGATGCCTTGTCTGGGCATTGGTAAAGATGCCTTGGCTGGGCATTGGTAAAGATGCAATGACACATTTTTGTTTTTTTCATTTTAGCCCTTTGGATTCTTCTTTGCAATTTCATCCAAACAGGCTACAAATCTCTCCAAGACCCGTCCTCTGCTTAGCCATCGTACATTATTGTACATAAGTAAAGTATTATACTGTGCCTGTACCTCATCAAGAAGTGCTTGAAACTGTCGAAAATTAAGAGCACGAGCCATGATGTAATTCACCATTTTTGTGACATCCTTGAGGATATCGTCTAATATTTTGCTGCTTTCCTTGGCACAAAGAGCTTCTTGATGTATAATACAATGAAATTGAATGACTGGGTGCTTTGCTTCTTTGACAAAAAACTGTATGAAACCAGATGTTACCCCCACCATGGAAGGTGCCCCGTCACTAGTAACTGAAACCACTTTTTCTGGCCTTATGTCTTGTGAGACAAAAGCCTCCATCACAGCATTGTAGATATCTATCCCTTGTGTTCTTCCAGGCAAAGACAACAGTTTCATGAGCTCCTCTCTCATGGTGTCACCAACAGCATAACGCAAAATTACTGCTAGCCTTGCATGATTATTTATGTCTGTGCTTTCATCCAAGCACATGGAGTAACAGGCTGCCTTTTGTAAGTCAGTGGTGAGCTGCTGACTAACATCACTTGCCATACGCAGGACTCTATCTTTAACAGTATTTCTGCTAAGTGGCATTTCAGAGATTCGTTGCTTAATTTTGTCCTTGTTTGGAAATTCATGAAAAAGGGAATTACTCACAGCCAACATGGCCGTTTTGATAAAATCGCCATCAGAGAGGGGCTTTCCATGTTTTGCTATGCACAGTGAAATTTCAAAGCTGGCATTTGCCAGATAATTTGTTTTAGAAAGATAGTTGCAAAAACTACGATACTGGCAGTGATATCTCTTCAATTTCCCATCAAGAAACTCTTTTCTTTCAGCTACACCAAGTTCGGCAACACTTTTGTGGTTGGTATCAAAATGACGTTTGACACTAGATGTGCGAGATACCACACTTTCACTACACAGAACACATAACGCTTTCCCATTGCGTTCAATCACTCCAAATGACTGTGTCCAGGTCTCTTGGAATGATCTTCCACTATCTGTTTTTAATTTTGCTTTTTTTGATGTACTCATTTTTGGTTGTTCATGTCTACAAAAAACACAAAATGTATAAAATAAGGATGGATGAAGCACCCAATACAAATCTATCCCTACCTACCTATACCAAAAATATTATTGCAACATTTCACAAAAAAGGTAGAACAACTCACGGTTTTGTAGACAGATATACATCGTCCAATATCCTGTGAAACAAGAAGTCGCGCTGTGCCGCTGCTGACACCGCTATGCTGGGTCTGGAAGCTGCTGTAGATTCTGAATTGCAAAGAAGAATCCCAAAGAGAGGGCTGTAATGAAAAAAAAAATATGTTTTCATTGTTGTCCATAGGGACACAGGAAACTACCATAGCCCGGGGGCCAGATGTGACCCTTAGCAACTTACGTTTCTGTAATGTAGACAGATATAAGCTCAAATCGTCCAATGTCCTGTGAAACAACAAGGCGTGCTGTGCCGCTGCTGACACCGCTCTGCTGGGTCTGAAAGCTGCTGTACATTCTACAAGATTTGCAAAGTAGAATCCCGGAGAGAGGGCTGTAATGAAAAAAAAAATATGTTTTCATTGTTGTCCATAGGGACACAGGAAACTACCGTAGCCCGGGGGCCAGATGTGACCCTTAGCAACTTACTTTTTTTAATGTAGACAGATATAAGCTCAAATCGTCCAATGTCCTGTGAAACAAGAAGTCGCGCTGTGCCGCTGCTGACACCGCTCTGCTGGGTCTGGAAGCTGCTGTAGATTCTACAAGAATTGCAAAGAAGAATCCAAAGGGCTAAAATGAAAAAAAAAAAAAAGTGTGTCATTGTTGTCCATAGGCCAGGACACAGGCCCAATAACAGCAATGATGGGGGTTATATGTTTGCAAATGACACCTATGCCCAATAACAGCAAACATATTACCTCCCTCATTGCTGTTTTTGGGCCTAGGTGTCATTTGCAAACATATTACCCCCCTCATTGCTGTTATTGGGCCTAGGTGTCATTTGCAAACATATTACCCCCCTCATTTGCAATGAGGGGGGTAATATGTTTGCAAAGGACACCTAGACCCAATAACAGCAATGAGGGGGGTAATATGTTTGCAAATGACACCTAGGCCCAATAACAGCAAACATATTACCCCCCTCATTGCTGTTATTGGGCCTGGGTGTCATTTGCAAACATATTACCCCCCTCATTGCTTTTATTGGGCCTAGGTGTCCTTTGCAAACATATTACCCCCCTCATTGCTGTTATTGGGCCTGGGTGTCATTTGCAAACATATTACCCCCCTCATTGCTTTTATTGGGCCTAGGTGTCCTTTGCAAACATATTACCCCCCTCATTGCAAATGACACCTATGCCCAATAACAGCAATGAGGGAGGTAATATGTTTGCAAATGACACCTATGCCCAATAACAGCAAACATATTACCTCCCTCATTGCTGTTTTTGGGCCTAGGTGTCATTTGCAAACATATTACCTCCCTCATTGCTGTTTTTGGGCCTAGGTGTCATTTGCAAACATATTACCTCCCTCATTGCTGTTATTGGGCATAGGTGTCATTTGCAATGAGGGGGGTAATATGTTTGCAAAGGACAACTAGACCCAATAACAGCAATGAGGGGGGTAATATGTTTGCAGAACAAAGTTTCCCAAGTCAGTCAGCAACTGTCAGAACACCCACCAGCGAGATTAGCTAAAGTAATTGTTCAGCAAAATTTTACATTTTAGATTGGGTGATGTTAGCAGGGCAACCCATAAAACGACCCAGGTATCCCATGTCTAAATAGTATTCGAGTAATAAGTATTCTTACCTTTGTCTGCAGCTGAATCAAACTGCGCAATGAAGAAGATGGCTTCACGAGTCTTGCAGCTCTTTCCCGCCGTGCGTCTTCTCCTCATGCTCCCAGTCACGCCCAGCAGCACGTCAGGCAGTGGATGATCTGAGAGCTCTCATTGGGTAGCAAGCTAACACGTGACCTCCGGGCGCTCATTCTAAGTTACGCCCACTCGGACACGTCACCGCTAGCACAGGGTAGTGTGGGAAATGTAGTTTCTAGTTGCGGTTGACGATTTAATTTTTTTTTCTTTGACATTTCTGCATTGTCACCGCGTGCCCACCAAAACAGCTTGCCGTGCCGGGAGCGGCACGCGTGCCACGCGTTCGCCATCACTGCAATAAACTATAAAGAGTGGCCTCGGCCTACATGTCTCCACCAAACAACGCACCCTGATGCATTTCATCCTGCCCACCAGGGCTTAGTCACAAGCCCTATTGCCTGGGCTGGTAGGGAGTAGCAGTGATCTGTTCCCCATTACCATTGCTGGATTATGACCTGAATACACACAACTTTGGGTACTATGATCAAGTTCATATTTAGAAAATGCTAATTGCCTGACTATCATGCTGATCAAGAACAAGTATGCAGGGAAGATCTTCCGTGTGTCTCAAACACTCCTGATTTGGCTACTTGATCAATCATTAACCACTTCCAGACCTGCGCACGACGATGTACGTCCTATTTTTAAAGATTGATATCTCGGTAACGGCAGCAGCTGCTGCCACAACCGAGGTATCGATCTTTAGTGTGCGCGGTCTGGTACACGATAACGGCGGTCTCCGCGGCGGATTCGCCGCGAGATCGCCGTTATCGGTGGCGGGAGAGGGCCCCCCTCCCGCCGCTTACCGTAGCCGTCGGTAGCGGCGGAGGAGATCGGGACCGTTCGGCAGCTGAGCGGGGACGAGACTGAAGGAAAAATCTCCTTCACCCGTCCCCATGGCTCTGCTGGATCTGCTGGATCAATTTTTTAGTTATTTTTTTCAGTGTAAAAAGTAGTAAAATAAATAAAACTAAATTTTTTTTTTTTAAAGCACCCCGTCCCGACGAGCTCGCGCGCAGAAGCGAACGCATACACGAGTAGCGCCCGCATATGAAAACGGTGTTCAAATCACACAAGTGAGGTATCGCCGCGATCGTTAGAGCGAGAGCAATAATTCTAGCCCTAGGCCTACTCTGTAGCTCAAAAAATGCAATCTCTAGAATTTTTTAAACATCGCCTATCGAGATTTTTAAGGGTAAAAGTTTGACGCCATGCCACGAGCGGGCGCAATTTTTAAGCGTGACATGTTGGGTATCATTTTACTCGGCGTAACATTATCTTTCACAATATATAAAAAAATTGGGCCAAATTTATTGTTGTCTTATTTTTTAATTCAAAAAAGTGATTTTTTTCCAAAAAAAGTGCGCTTGTAAGACCTCTGTGCAAATACGGTGTGACAAAAAGTATTGGAATGACCACTATTTTATTCTCTAGGGTGTTAGAAAAAAATATATATAATGTTTGGGGGGGTTAAGTAATTTTCTAGCAGAAAAAACTGTTTTAGTCTTGCAAACACCAAATCTGAAAAACACCTAAGGTCTGGAAGTGGTTAAAAGGCTTGATGCCAGGGAGTCGAGCAACTAGTGTTTTCTAAAGCAAAGGTCCTCAATGACGACCCTCATTTTTAGAAGGTCCCCTTACTTGTGGCTGCATGACAAGAAGTATTTATGGAGGAGATGACATAATGTGGTCTCGCTTGTCTTTTTTTCCCACAGCGCCTTGCCTACGAATGTCTCTCTCAAAGCTATGACAGCGCCAAGCACTCCCCTACTCTTGTGCCTACAGCCACCAAACCAGATGCCGTCCAGACGGAGAGCCTGCCGTATACCCAGTACCTGAGCATGATCAAGTCCCAGATTGCCTGTGCCAAGGACATACACAATGCCCTGTTGGAATGTTCCAAAAAGATTATGGGTAAAACGCCCCCTACCCAGGGCGTTTTATGATCTGCTTCTGCTACCCATGCGCCCACGTGTTGTCAAAACTTTGCTGCAACAAGACTGATAAACATGGTTATAATTGGCATTAAAGAAGGACATATCTTCAACTTGGAGGTGTAGCTGATGACTCAATTCTGCAATGTCCTAGTTACGTCTGTACTTGGCCTGATATGGTTTGTACACTGACTTGCCCACCTTTTGATCGCACATCTGGAGTACTTCGGAGAATGGACTTATTGTAAGCTGGCGTTTTTAGACGGGAAACAAGCATCTGTCGGGCTACACTAGCTTTTGAGGTACTGCAAGTCTCATTGTTCGCTCCGATCCTAAGACTCTTGGAATTTTTTTTTTTTTTTTTTTTTTTATTAGAAGCTGAAACAGTGCTGGCCTCCTTTTGTAGGATATTTAACTTTTTTTTTTTTTTTTTTTTTTTTTTTTTTTCTATCCTGTGTATTTGATTCTTTTAATTAAAGGAAATAAACGATAACTCTTGGTTGTGTTTCATCTCTGTCTCATTTACAAGCATATAATCTACTTATAGAATGGAGCAACATGCAAATGGTGGAGCAACCCATAGTAACCAATCGAAAAGCAAACTTAATTAAAGTAGGCTTGTCACGGGAGGAATAAGTAGGTCAATGCTCTGTAAATAGGCACATAGCCTCACTTCTTTCTGACTCACAGTTTGAAACCACAGGTTGATCAGCACAGCTGGTGTATAAAACAAAATCGATTTTATTGTAACCCATTTAAAAACTATGGGAAGCAGGTACTTCAGTGGTGCTTGTGGGGTTTTTTTTTTTTTTTTAATACTTTTAATCAGTTTAAAAACAATGCAACAAAGGATTTTGTTATATATTGCGGCTGTGTGCTGATCAAGGTGTGGTTAAATACTGCACAACATAGAAGAGCACACGCACCCAAGATCCATTTCCAGGAAGGGCACATAGAAGGCGAGCTGGTTTGGACATTTTAGTTTATGATTCACAGAACCAGAGCAAGTATGGAAAGTTTCTGTGTTGGGCCTGGCTATTAACTGCCTCCAATAAATCTTTGGTTGCAGCTGAGCATGTACCAATCTTTAAAGACCCTGTGGACAAAAGGTTTAAGGGCTCTTTCACACGGAGCGGATCCGTATTGAGCCCGTTTGGCTCAGCGGTGATTCCTCCGTAAATCCCCGCTGAGCTGTCGGCGGACAGGGCGGTCCCCGCACACAGTGCAGAGACCGCCCTGTCTCTCCTCCGCTCTCCCCTATGGGAAATCGGATGAATACGGACCGTGTGTCCGTATTCTTCCGATCCGTTCCGCCGGACGGAAGAAAAATAGGGTTTTCTTCCGTCCGCAAAAGCGGATGGTTGCGGACGTTAGCGGATGCATCATCCGCAATCCCATAGGGATACATTACAAGTCCGTAAACGGACTTGTAATAAACGGAACGTTTTGTCCGTACGTGTGAAAGGACCCTAAGGCTTTCCTTGAAAGCCTCTGATGCTCTGTCAAGCTTGGCCATGCAGCTGTTTGCAGGACCCTAGCAGGCTGGGCTAAGCGCATGATGCTTAGTACAGGGTCAATCCTGACAGATCCCTTAGAAATTGAGCTTCTCCAAGTAACCTTGTGCTACTATGTAGACAGTTGGCAGGATTCTCTGGCTGGTCTGCCGGGACAGTCTGGAAAGAATTTTGTTTGAGGACTCTCTGGCATGTCCCTAGACACCACCTTTTTTTTTATAAAGGAATTCAGAGGCAGAAAGGGCACCATCTTCCCCGCAATAAGAAAGCCAAGATGCCCATGGCAAACCCAGCCATTCCCAAAATTCATAAAAATTAGTTTTGTCCTACCCAGACCTCTGCTTTTAAGACTAAGTCCTCCCTACAAGGAGGGACACCCCTGTATTAAAAAGTGGGGGACATCACTTGGCCCCCTGGACTTGGTGCATTTTTGATCTTGGGGTCCAGGATGTGATCTCCCAGGAATACAGGCTGGAATTTCTATCTATGCCTATTCCTTCTTTTATGTCCTCAATTTTCCCTCTCTTCCCACCCTTTAAGCATTTGAATTTGCAGAGCAGAGAGTCTGACACATCTATTGAACACACCCGGAAGACAAACCAGTGACGCATATCTTAATCTGCATGCTTACAAATCCCCGTGATCAAGTCTTCCTGAAGACGAAACGTTGGGAGGCTGACGTGCTGACGTCACCGCGTATGGAGGACGTACCTCGTTTGTTTGCCGGCCGGCTGCTTCTGTCCTTGCTGTTTTTAAACGTCATAATTGTAAGTGTTCTACTTACTTTATTTTTAATAAATCCTGATGGTACTTCACTATGTGAGTCTGTATATATTTTTCATGGGACCTGGCTACCTGATCTCTGGATTGAAAGGACCAGTTTGAAACGCTTCTCTGCTGACAGCTGTAACACACTACCATGCATTATTGATCCCTTGAGGGTCGCTTAGTTCCGGTAAGGGTCAGTGTGTCTCTATGGTGGTGGTGCTTCAGCTTTACTTCAGTGTCTGTCATTTTTAGCCACCGGGAGTTAGTCAGAGTGTCTGTTTGCCATACGATTATGCACTATTGTTTTTTTTTTTTTTTCCTTTTCTACTGGGCTGAGTCCATTGATGTGGGAGCTTCTCAACCGTCCTATGTTGGATCTTCAATTGGTTACATCACGGATTGCTCATTTTGATCCATAGGGATCTATCCTTCCGGTAAGGGTCAGCTTGAACGCGTTTACCCTGATATTGATCCAGCATTAGCCACGGAATCGGATTTGTTTCCTATTGTTTGGACAATTGCTCATTTTCTCACCAATTTTGTATGTGTACATTTATTGGGACTATTTACACAGTTGACCTTTTGGTCATCATTACGAGGTGTTTCTAGCACAACTCCTTTTTTATTTTTTT
The DNA here is from genome assembly GCF_905171775.1 of Rana temporaria. NCBI lineage: Eukaryota > Metazoa > Chordata > Amphibia > Anura > Ranidae > Rana > Rana temporaria. The sequence goes on along the minus strand of NC_053497.1, from coordinate 45,801,389 downwards.
TATTTTATATGGTCACTTATATATAAGGTTTTTTAGCGCAACTCCTATTTTTTATTATTCGTTTTTATGTTGTATAACATTTTGAGTTTGCTGCTTCTTTTGAGTTTGTTTTGGGTATGCGCATTTTTTCACCTTTTATGCTTACAAATGTCAAGCATGGCTGAGGATCACCCCATTCTAATAATACATACCTGATCTTAAAACACAGACTTCTGGCCTACTGCCACTGCAGCATTCTGGAAGATGTATTTTTGAGTGAGTAACTTGTATAGCGCTACAAATGCGAACAAAATCGCCTCAAGGCACTTTGCATCAGTGTCGTCCTGATCCTTCAGAAGAGGTGGGTCTTAAGTTTTTTTTTTTCCTGAAGGCCCGATGGTTTTCTTCCATGCGGATGTCCGTGGGTAGAGCATTCCATAGCTGTGGTCCTTGGACTGCAAATCTTCGTTCTCCTTTAGATTTGTAGCGGGTCTTGGGGATGTGGAGGAGGTTTTATACAAGAGAACAGAGCAAATTGGCAAGGTGCTACAGTCCCCCTCAGAACCATTGCCATAGCCAGAGCTTTTTTTCTCAGAAAATGGATGCAGGAACTCAACCACGATCCGTTCAGATTTCACAAACAGTAGAAGGGTCTTAAAGGGGCATTAAATACCAGAATTGTGCAGAGTTCAGGGGGTTACAAAGCTGTCACTCGTAAACACAGAAACCAGACTTCTGTGTTTACAAGTGATTGTGGTGAGAAGGCACCAAAGGGTCTGAGCCAGAGGTGGTGGAACTGAGTTCCCCCTGAAAAAAAGCCCTGGCCATAGCCAATTTCAAGCTTGGCTGTTGACTTGACAGATTATGGAAACAAGTGTAAATTACACCATCAGTGGTAGTTATTCCTGCTGAATCAGCTGAAATTTGAGCTATAGGTGGCCCTGTTGATACCACCTGGCCTGATTTTAATCAGATTCATTCACTGAGGGTCTTTTCACACAGGCTTTCAGATCAGGTCTGTCTGATCAGTTTTTCAGGCTGACCTGATTGGACCCTGCAGTCTCTTCTATGGAGAGGCGGATGTCAGCGGACAAATGTCCGCTGACACCCACCGCCATCTGATCCGATCCTGCCCTCAAAATCCAGACAGTTGGTGGTCCTATTTTGCATGCGTCTGGCGTATCGGATGAAAACGGACAGGCGGTCCATTTCCACTCATCTTTCCCATAGAGGAGAGCAGGACTTGGTCTGTGTCCACTCTGCACAGAGGAGCGGACAGGACCTGTCATCTGGATGCTCAGCGGGGATCGGCGGAGAGATCCCCCGCTGCGCAAACGTAATCCGCAAGACAACAGCGCTCATGCGAAAGGAGCCTAATCCATTATTCAGACAGCCACAGGTGCTGGGGCTGACTAAATACAACAGCTAGCAGGGGAGAATCCTGCATCCCAATGTTTAGCATGTGGGTTGAACAAGAGAAACCTAAACATGTATGGCTTGTCTTAGAGAAAGGATTACTAAGCAGGCTGTCATTTGTCAATATAAAAAAACAACAAACAAAAATTCCCAGCTAACTTACCAGGCAGCCTGAAACAAACCAAATTACAGTGACACTAAGGGCTCTTTCACACGGAGCGGATCCGCATTGATCCGCTCCGTTAGCCCGTTTGGCTCAGCGGGGATTCCTCCGTAAATCCCCGCTGAGCTGTCGGCGGACAGGGCGGTCCCCGCACACAGTGCAGAGACCGCCCTGTCTCTCCTCCGCTCTCCCCTATGGGGAATCGGATGAATACGGACCGTGTGTCCGTATTCATCCGTTCCGCCGGACGGAAGAAAAATAGGGTTTTCTTCCGTCCGCAAAAGCGGATCTTTGCGGAGGCAGATGGTTGCGGACGTTAGCGGATGCATCATCCGCTAACGTCCACAATCCCATAGGGATACATTACAAGTCCGTAAACGGACTTGTAATAAACGGACCGTTTGTCCGTGCGTGTGAAAGGGCCCTAAAGGTTCTTAAATAACAAACATTTCATACTTCCCTGCACTGTGCAGTTAATTTTGCACACAGTGGCCCCGATCGTCCTCTTCTGGGGGGCCCGTGGCGGCTCTCGCGGCTCCTCCCTGCAAGAGCTTACCCCCTCTGGGAGGCTCTATCCCAAGGGGGTTAGCTTGTGGGCGCGCTCCCGTGCCATACAATTGGCGTTCATAGCCGCTGATTGTATGATGACTCGGCCCCTCCCCCCAGCGGCTGCATCATTGAATTTGATTGACAGCAGCGGGAGCCAATGGCTGCGCTGCTATCAATCTATCCAATGAAGAGCCGATCAGGCATAGGGAGAACGACGTGGGATCGCGCCCTCAGAGATTTGGGGCTCAGGTAAGTAAAACGGGGGCTCCGGGGGGGGGGGGGGTGACTGCAAGGTGTTTTTTTTACACCTTAATGCATAGGATGCATTAAGATGAAAAGACACAAAAGTTTACAACCCCTAAAGGATTTTTTTTTTTTGGCTAAATAGCTTCCTTTACCTTACTGCAGTAATCCTTCTCTGATCTCCACACTTCCTGCTTGTCTGACTCCTTATGAAAAAACTCATGCAATCTTCTCACTGTGGTCCATGATCAAGGAGGTGTGATTACTGTGTGTCTAAAACTCCTCAGAACCAATCGGATTCATTTGAAAAACAAACACTGCCCTGTGTTTGTTTGTTTTTGTTCTGTGTGTCTCTGTACTTCACAGAAACATGAAACTAGTTTAAAAACGAAACTAAACTGCAGGCACATTATATTATTGATTTTTATCTATTTTTAATCATTTTTAAAAGAAATCCATTAACTTTTATGTCTCTATACCCTGTAAACAGTAATTTCAGCAAAAAAAAATGTTTTCTTTTACTGCTCCTTTAACTCTGTCTACCAGTTCACGTTAAAACAAGGGGTTTCGTTTGCACACATTTGCTAATACATGAGTAAGCGGCCACGTCACGGCACCCCCGTGTACTGCAGTTCTAACTATAAATTTGAGAGTCTCCTGAGTTATAAGACATATATAATAATGGATAGACTAAGGGCTTGTACGCCTGGCTCACAAATGTAAAATGTTGATCCAGTTACGTAGTATAAAATAAAACTGTCATGAAAAAGGGAACTAGGAGTATAACGAGAACTTTTTTTAGCATTCAGAAAAATCCCGTTCTGTGATGCAAATTGCAACAGTTGTGCGTATGATTTAGAGGCTGCATAATGGACAACAGGCTGTTTGTCCTCTAGCCACCCACCCTATCACATCTGGCTGTCTATAAATATCCAGCTTAGTGAACTGAATCAGAAACATTGCTAAGTGTGTAACTGGCAGAAGGCTGTTCTTGGCCTTAACATCTCCGAAATCTGTAGACAGACAGAACTGGTGAGCTGCAAAGTATTTAGAGGCCGCAGACTTGATGATCATGAGATCATTGTTTTAACCTGCAATTGCCCCTTCTTCTTGGACCCCTTTCATTTCATGCACGCCGATGGGGCCCTGCTACCGCTGTGAATGGACACAGCTTTAGCCAATCGGTGAGTTCGGCAGAACTGATGTTTGGAAACCTGGCGATTGTTCCAAGAGAGGAAGAACAGTGGTCTGCCTATGTAAACAAGGCAGATGGCCGTTCTGCTAGTAAGGAAGACAGATATTGTGTTTCCCCCAAGCAGGAACACCGATCTCTGTCTTCATACAATTAAACCACACCCCACACCCCTGATGTTAACCCCTTCCCTGCCATTGTTATTAGTACAGAGGCTGTGCACTGTGTATTAGTGTCACCGGTCCTCAAAGTGTCAGGTGTCAGATTTGTCTGCCGCAATGTCGCAGTCCTGCTAAAAATCGCTGATTGTCGCCAATACCAGTAAAAAAAAAAATCTATCCCATAGTTTTTAGATGCTATGGGCCAGATTCACAGAAGAAATATGCCGGAGTATCTACTGATACTCCGGCGTATTTTCAAATTTGCCGCGTCGTATCTTTAGTTTGAATCCTCAAACCAAGATACGACGGCTTTTGGCTTCGATCCGACAGGTGTACGTCTTCGTACGCCTTCGGATCGTAGGTGTAATACTTGTGTCGTTTTTCGCGTCGGGTATGCTAATTAGCTGTTTACGGCGATTCACGAAGGTACGCGCGGCCGTCGCATTCTCTTACGTCGCCGCTAGTCGGCTTTTCACCGGCGTATATTTAAAGCTGCTATTTCTTGGTCTATCTTTAGACTTGGCATGTTAACCACTTAACGACAGCCCACTGTATATATACGTCCTATTTTTAAAGCTGAATATCTCGGTAACGGCAGCAGCTGCTGCCAGAACCGGGATATCCACCTTTACAGTGGGCTGCCGTGTAAACGATAACGGCGGTCTCCACGGCGGAGTCCCCCCCCCCTCCCGCCGCTTTTCCGTGCCCTCCGCCGCTTACCGGAGCCATCGGTAGCGGCGGAGGAGATCGGATGTTGCCGCCTGGAGAGTGAGGACTGTAGTGAGGGCAAGATGGCCCCCACCCGTCCTCATAGCTCTGCTGGGCGGAAGTGACGTCAAAACGTCAGTCCCGCCCAGCGTCTTAAAGAGACAATTTTTTTGTTGTCATTTTTTTAAATGACAAATTTTCCTTTTTTTTTTTTTTTCTTGCATTGAAGCCTAAATATGAGATCTGAGGTCTTTTTGACCCCAGATCTCATATTTAAGAGGACCTGTCATGCTTTTTTATATTACAAGGGATGTTTACATTCCTTGTAATAGGAATAAAAGTGATAATTTTTTTTTTTAATTTCAGTGTAAAAAATAATAAAATTAATAAAAATAAATAAGAAAACAAACAAAAACATTTTTTAAAGTGCCCCGTCCCGACGAGCTCGCGCGCAGAAGCAAAACGCATACGCGAGTAGCGCCGCCGTATGAAAACGGTATTCAAACCACACAAGTGAGGTATCGCCGCGATCGTTAGAGCGAGAGCAATAATTATAGCCTTAGACCTTCTCTGTAGCTCAAAAAATGCAACCTATAGAATTTTTTAAACGTCGCCTATCAAGATTTTTAAGGGTAAAAGTTTGACGCCATGCCACGAGCGGGCGCAATTTTAAAGCGTGACATGTTGGGTATCATTTTACTCGGCGTAACATTATCTTTCACAATATATAAAAAAATTGGGCCAAATTTATTGTTGTCTTATTTTTTAATTCAAAAAAGAAAATTTTTTCCAAAAAAAGTGCGCTTGTAAGACCGCTGCGAAAATACGGTGTGACAAAAAGTATTGCGATGACCGCCATTTTATTCTCTAGGGTGTTAGAAAAAAAATATATATATTTTTTGGGGGTTTTAAGTAATTTTCTAGCAAAAAAAACTGTTTTAGTCTTGTAAATCCTGAATCTGAAAAACAGGCTCGGGGCTTAAGTGGTTAAAGTATGGCCGTCGTTCCCGCGTCGAATTTAATTTATTTATTTTTTTTGCGTAAGTCGTCCGTGAATAGGAAAGGACGTAACTCACGTCGACGTTCAAAAAATCACGTCGGTGCGACGTCATTTCGCGCAAAGCACGGCGGGAAATTTCAAAACGGAGCATGCGCAGTACGTTCGGCGCGGGAACGCGCCTAATTTAAATGATCCACGCCCCATTTGAATTAGGCGGGCTTGCGCCGGAGGGATTTACGCTACGCCGCCGCAAGTTTACAGGCAAGTGCTTTGTGAATCAAGCACTTGCCCATAAAACTTGCGGCTGTGTAACGTAAATGCAATACGTTACGCCGCCGGAATTGTACCTGAATCTGGCCCTATAACTTTTGCGCAAACTAATCTATATACGCTTGCTGGGATTTTTTTTTTTTACCAAAACCATGTAGCCGAATACATATTGGCCTAAACCGATAAAGAAATTCGATTTTTTTATATATTTTTTTATTGGATATGTTTTAAAGGCAGAAAGTAAAACATATTGTTTTTTTTTTTTTTTTAAATGGTCTGTCTTTTTTTGTTTATAGCGCAAAAAATAAAAACTTCAGAGGTGATCACAATTGGGTTCAGTGTCACACAAGTACGCAATTGGTAGTTAAAGCAACGCCTGGTTGGGGGGGTTCCCAGTTTTGCTTTATTGTAAATTTATAAGCATATTGTTTGTTTTGTTGCCCACTCGTATATGGAATGCTTTCAGATGTCCCATACATCTCAGAATTCCTTCTGACCTCCTGTCCCTTAATATATAAATAAATGATTAGGAAAACAGGATTTTTGACTTATGGAAAAATATAACTTTTTTTTCTAAGTATATATGTTTGTTTGTTCAAATCATTAAAGCGGAGTTCTGGGCCACAATTTCACTTTTTAAATATAAATACCCCTGTAATACACAAGCTTAATGTATTCTAGTAAAGTTAGTCTGTAAACTAAGATCCGTTTTGTTAGGTTGTTACAGCATTTAGACACTTTATAAAATAGAAATTCACTGGGGCCATCTTAAGTGTGGGCATCATGAAGCCAGACTGTATGACTTCCTGGATTTCAGCCTTGCAGATCTCGCACATGCTCAGTGCTGCACAAGCAGTGTAATAGGTTTCAGATCAGGTTTCAGGACCTGTACTGTCCAAGTCACATGATTCTTCGAGACTGGGGAGTGCACAGACTCCTGGAAAGTTACACCCACTACATTCCCAGGAGTCTGTGCGGTGTAGGTTAGGAAGCATTAAGCACCTAGGTGCAGGAAGTGGGAAGATTAACTATTCTGCCTAGCAACAACACTTTGAAGGCATCTAAAATAAATATGTTTTTTCTTAAAGGACTAATGACATTTTTTTAAAACTACTGATGTAATGTTATATTTATGGGTGGAACTCCACTTTAACTACTCCTTTGGTAAAAATATATATATATATATATATATATAATTCTAAGGTTAATTTTGAACTCTCCTCTTGTTTATGTCCCCGTCTTCTCAATCTTAGATTCTTACTGAAAATACTGGCGCTGATTCGTGGGATAACTAGGGTGTGAAGGTACTGAAACCTAAACTTGAATACACAGAACTCTTTAAATGGCCTTGGACTATTATCAAGGACACTTCTCCATCTCTCTGCTCTCTCAGATTTCCAGTAGTAGCTTTTTGCAGGCTGTTACACTGACAGATTCAATTGGGATACAAAGAAGGGATTTTTCACTATGATGTATTTTTGTACAGACCAATGTATGGTATATTTAGATAAAGGTGTAGAAAATATATTCTACCAGATAAAATGTGCTAAAAAAAAAACGTCTATGGACAAAGGTCAAATGCTTAACTGTGTAAGCAAGCTGAAACAAACAGATGTGTGTCTAAATCTCTAATGCCACGTACACACGAGCGATTTTCCCTTCGGAAAAAAAAACTATGGTCTTCCCGACGGAATTCCTCTCAAGCCTGCCTTGCATACACAGGGTCACACAAAAGTCCGGTGAACTTTTGACTGCCAAGAACGCGGTGACGTAAAAGACTACGACGAGCCGAGAAAATTAAGTTCTATGCTTCCGAGCATGTATGTTTTTTTTCCCGTTGGAAAAGCATACAGAGGAAACGGTTTTCCTGCTAAGATTTTTTCCTGGTGGGGAAAAAAGAGATCCTTTTCCGGAAGTTTTGCTGTGGGAAAAAGTCAAATGGAGCATACACACGGTCAGGGTTCCCGACGAAAAGCTCTCATCGCAGTTTTTCCGACGGGAAAACCGGTCATGTGTACAGGGCATTACAGTCTCATGTGTCAAGCCTCGTACACACGCTCGGTTAAACCGAGCGTGTGTACGAGGCTTTCAGGTTTCTCGTTTGGAAATCTGGCCAGAATCTCGACGAGAAAAATACAGATCCTGCTCTCTATTTTCTCATCGAGATTCTTGTCGGCCTGTTTCCTGACGAGAAACCCGAGAGTGTGTACACTTACCTGTCGCCGTTGAAACCCGTGCATGCTCGAAATGACTTTGACGCATGCGCGGTAGCTTCCACGGCATAGTTGGGGTGAAGCAAGATGGCGGCGACAGCATTGAATGTGACAAGCACATGCTCGTCGTACACGATGACGTCACCCCGTTCTTGTCTTTCAAGAGAACCGCGGTTCTTTTGAAAGGTCTGTGTGTACACTCGGGCGGCAAGAGATACTTGCCAAGAATCTCGTCGGTAAAAACAATGTTTTTTTCGTGACGAGATTCTGGCCCGTGTGTATGAGGCCTCAGGCATGTCAAGAGATGATGTTGTGACTCTACAGATGAATACGTTGCAGACAAGCAATAATGCCGCGTACACACGATCATTTTTCAGCATGAAAAAAAACTTTGGGCCAGATTCACAGAAAAAGTACGCCGGAGTATCTGCTGATACTCCGGCGTACTTTCAAATTTGCCGCGTCGTATCGTGAATTCTCAAACCAAGATACGACGGCTTCTGGCTTCGATCCGACAGGCGTACGGCTTCGTACGCCTTCGCATCGTAGGTGTAATACTTCGGCGCCCGCTGGGTGGAGTTCACGTAATTTTCTGCGTCGGTATGCTAATTAGCTGTTTACGGCGATCCACAAAGGTACGCACGGTCGTCACATTCTCTTACGTCGTCGCTAGTCGGCTTTTCCCGGCGTAAAGTTACGGCTGCTATTTCATGGCTTATATTTAGACCAGCCATGTTAAAGTATGGCCGTCGTTCCCGCGTCGAATTTTAAATTTTTGCGTAAGTCGTCCGGGAATAGGAAAGGACGTAACGCACGTCACCGTTCAAAAAATTACGTCGGTGCGACGTCATTTCGCGCAAAGCACGGCGGGATTTACGCTACGCCGCCGCAAGTTTACAGGCAAGTGCTTTGTGAATCAAGCACTTGCCCGTAAAACTTGCGGCGGTGTAACGTAAATGCGTTACGTTAGACCGCCGCAAATGTACCTGAATCTGGCCCTTTGTTTTTCAGCATGTTTAAAAAACAAAGTTTTTCCAACTTCATCATTAAAACGACATTGCCCACACACCATCGTTTTAAAAAAATGATCTAGCAAAGCGCGGTGACGTACAACACGTATGACGGCACTATAAAGGGGAAGTTCTATTCGCCTTTGGGCTGCTTTAGCTGATTCCGTGTTAGTAAAAGACGATTTGCGCTTTTTTTGTCTGTTACAGCGCAATGAATGTGCTTACTCCATTATGAACGGTAGTTTTACCAGAACGAGTGCTCCCGTCTCATAACTTGCTTCTGAGCATGCGCTGTTTTTTTACGTCGTTTTAACCCACACACGATCATTTTTTACAATCCGAAAAACGACATTGTTAAAAACGACATTAAAAAATGCAGCATGTTCAAATTTTTTTTTTTGTCGTTTTTCAGAACCTGAAAAATGATGTGAAGCCCACACACGATCAATTTAAATGACGTTTTTGAAAAACAACGTTTTTTTCATGCCGAAAAATGATCGTGTGTACACGGCATCAGGCGCTGATAGAACCATGGCCTGGTTGACCAGAGCATGGGTTTAGACTTCTTGTTGTCAAGAACCGCTTTTTTTGGTCCCTTTCCGTAGACCGGAACAGAGAAGAGTCATGAGCACCACCTCCAGTTTTTAGAAACCAGCCCACAGATCCCAAAAAAAGAAACATAAACATCAGGAGGAGCAAGGGGTGCGCCATTGGTTACTGTACAAACTTTGGGCAGAAGTTATACCAGACATGGCTTTCATCTTGTTCCCAACAGCCGGGGATTTTTCTTACTTCTCAGTCTGTCAATCACACTTCTCTGTTTTGTCTGCTGTGATTCAGGTCTAGAACAGCCAGTTCCCAGTATGTTTAACCACAGCATGAGAAAGGGGAAGGAAATGTGCTACAGAACATTGTTTCTAAATCTTGTGTTCCTTTTTTTTCTCGGAGGAATGTAGAACTTGGCACCTGCAAAATATCACTGTTTGTCAATATTTGGGTCCGCTAGCATTTTACTGTGAAATTTCACTTCTGTGAATACAAATAGCTAGGTTCAGGATGGCAAACGCATACTTGCGGCGGCGTAGCTTATGGCATTCACAATGTACTTGCCTGCTAAGTTACGGCGGCGTAGCCTAAAGCGGGCGGGCGTAAGGGCGCCTAATTCAAATTAGGCTGAGGGGGCGTGTTTTATGATAATTAGGCTTGACCCGACGTGATTGACGTTTTTTTGGAACTGCGCATGCGCCGTGCGCCTACATTTCCCAGTGTGCATTGTGGCTAAGTCCGACGCACGGGCCTGCTAATGCGCTACGTAAACGGCGTATCTGTACTGCGTTGGCCGGGCGTACGTTCGTGAATAGGCGTATCTACTGATTTACATATTCTACGCCGACCACAATGGAAGCGCCACCTAGCGGTCAGCCTAAAAGTTACACTTTAGGATACAAGGGTGTAAGACACTTACGCCGCTCGTATCTGAGCCTAATTTAAGTGTATCTGGTTACCAGAATACGCTTAAATTAGCGCAGACGCAAATTCTGAGTTAGGCTGGCGTATCTACTGATACCCCAGCCTAAGGCCCCGTACTCACGACCAAACATGTCTGCTGAAACTGGTCCGCAGGCCAGTTTCAGCAGACATGTTTGGTCGTGTGTGGGCGCGAGCGGGCCGAATTCCAGCAAACATTTGCCCGCCGGGCCTTTTCCCAGCGGACAAATATTCCTGGACTTGTTTTAAAACAGTCCGCTGGAATCCTGCCCGCTCGGACATGTACGGTCGTCAGTACAGACCTACCGTACATGTCCAGGCGCCCGCCGTCCCTCGCATGCGTCGAATGACTTCGACGCATGCGTGGAAGCATTTTAAAGGCGGGCCGCCCACGTCGCTGCGTCATTGTCGCGGCGACACCGCGTCATCGACGCGGCGACACCGCGGACACGCCCCGCGTATTGTTTACGCGCGGACTTCTGTACGATGGTGTGTACAACCATCGTACAGAAGCCCTCTGGCAGACATGTATGGTGAAAACGGTCCGACGGACCGCTTTCACCATACATGTTTGTCCGTGTGTACCCGGCCTTAGTCTCTCTGAATCTAGCTAAAACAATTCATTTTAGTAGCTCTTCTAACAGACTGCTCAGAGGGAATTGCTGCCTGCCTTTCAAGTCAAGGGATCAGTCTTATGCCGCGTACACATGATCGGTTAAACCGATGAGAATGGTCTGATGGACCATCAAACCGATCGTGTGTGGGCGCCATCGGTTATTTAACCATCGGTTAAAAAAAAAAAAACTTGTTTTAAATTTAACCGATGGGGAAAAAACGATCGTTAGTAGGCACAACCATCGGTTAAAAATCCACGCATGCTCAGAATCAAGTCGACGCATGCTTGGAAGCATTGAACTTCGTTTTTTTTTCAGCACGTCGTTGTGTTTTACGTCACCGCGTTCTGACACGATCGTTTTTTTTTAACCGATATGTGGAGGCATGACGGACCATCAGTCAGCTTCATCAGTTAACCGATGACAACGTTTTTCAAACTCCATTTTAAAAAACGACGTTGCCTACACACCATCGTTTTTTTCAAAATGCTCTAGCAAAGCGTGGTTACGTTCAGCACGTACGGCGGCAAGCACTCTGTTCCATTCAAGCTTGCGTCATAACTTGCTTCTGAGCATGCGCGGGTTTAAAAACGTTGTTTTAAACGTCGTTTTAGCCCACACACGATCATTTTTTATGACACAAAAACGACGTTAAAACGAAATAAAAAATTGAAGCATGTTCGAATTATTTTTTTTGCCGTTTTTCAGAAGACATAAAACGATGTTTTCCCCACACACGGTCATTTTAAATTACGTTTTTAAAAATGTCGTTTTTTTTCCTCACAAAAAACGACCGTGTGTACGCGGCATTTGTGCTGAAAACTTTAGGACTAATCTGGAAATGCCTAACGTTTTACTTCAAGTTCCGAGTTTATAGATGTAAAATGCAGTGAGCCAATCACATGAGAATGTGATCTCTGAGGTTGCTATGTACACAAAGTATTGGTATGTGGTACAGAGTTTCCATGGTTAAAAGGAAGCAAATTGTAAATTTGTTGGCAGTTTTAGTAACTCGTAGTTGGCTGTAGATTGAGCGAGAAAGGTCATTTTGAGTATATTACATTACAAAATAGCTTGTGTAGCAATACCATCATCATCAGTGTTTAACATTCCTTTGAAGTAAGCATGAAGTCATAAGGCACATATAAAGTAAAGTTACTGCCTTTATAGCATTCACAGTGCTTTTGAAAGTGGGTGGGATATATTAGGCAGCAAGTGAATATGTTGCCCCTGTAGTTGATGTGTTAAATGCAGAAAAAATAGGCAATTGTAAGGATCTGAGCAACTTTGACATGGGCCAAAATATAATGGCTACATGACTGCAGCTCTCGTGGAATGTTCCTGGTCTATAGTGGTCAGAACCTCCCAAAAGTGGTCCAAGGAAAGAAAACCGGCAACAGGTCATAGGCACCTAGGGGTGCAACGGATCAAAAAACTCACGGTTTGGATCATTCCTCAGATCAGAGTCACGGATCAGCAAAAAAAAAGACAAGACAAATGCAAATGCCGCCATCTTGCTACACCCCACACTCCTGCACAGTAATGATAGAGTGAGAAGGGGGCAAGCGGACATCTTGTTACACCCACCGGAGTTTTAGATTTAACAATTATTTTCAACACAAAACGGAGCTTATATGCTTAAATATATTGGGGTAGATCCACAAAGAAATTACGCCGGCGTATCTATTGATACGCCGGCGTAATTTAAAAATTCCCGCGTAGTATCTTTGTTTTGAATCCTCAAAACAAGATACGACGGCATCTCTGCTAGATCCGACAGGCGTACATCTTCGTACGCCGTCGGATCTAAGATGCATTTTTTTTCGGCGGCCGCTAAGTGGCGTTCCCGTCGTAATCCGCGTTGAGTATGCAAATGAGCTATTTACGGCGATCCACGAACGTACGTCGGCCCGTCGCTTTTTTTTTCCGTCGTTTGTGTTCGGCTTTTTCCGGCGTATAGTTAAGGCTGCTATACTGAGGCCTTGTACACACGACCGAACATGTCCGCTGAAACTGGTCCGCGGACCAGTTTCCGCGGACATGTCCGACCGTGTGTAGGGCCTAGCGGACAGTTTTCCGGCCTAGCGGACAGGTTTCCAGCGAACAAAAGTTTCTTAGCATGCTAAGAAACTTGTCCGCTGGAACCATGTCCGTCGGACATGTCCGATGGTTAGTACGACTCATCGGACATGTCCGCTGGTTATGACGTATGCGTGGAAACATTGAACTCGCGTGTTAGAGAACATCGGTGTCTTATACGTCACCGCGTTCTCTGTCCGCTGGGATTTTGGTCTGATGGTGTGTACACACATCAGACCAAAAGCTCCCAGCAGACATGTCCGATAAAAACGGTCCGTAGACCGTTTTCATCGGACATGTCTGCTCGTGTGTACAAGGCCTGAGACGTACTCAATGTTAAGTATGGCCGTCCTTCCCACGTACACTTTAGAATTTTTTACGTCGTTTACGTAAGTCGTTCGCGAATAGGAATTTGCGTAGAATGACGTCTCCGTCGTAAGCATTGGCGGGTTCCGGTTTAATTTCGAGCATGCTCACTGGGATATCCCCAGGGACGGCGCATGCGCAGTTCCAAAAAAACGTTGTTTACGCTGGGTCACGACGTATTAACATAAAACACGCCCCCATTAGATCCATTTGAATTCCGCGCCCTTACGCCGCGAGAGATACACTACGCCGCCGTAATTTATGGTGTGAATTTGTTGAGGATTCAAACCAAAGCAAAGTAAGTTACAGCGGAGTAGCGTATCTTACATACGCTGCGCCCGGCGCAGATGTATGTGGATCTGCCCAATTATTTGTAAATCCGTCGGATTGTTACATTTTAAAAGCAGCAGCAAACCTGCTGACCTCACATGGTTGCCAATGTGACAGAACACCTCTGATTTTCACATGTAAACAGTCTGTCGGATTTTAAAATACTGTATTTAAGCATATAAGCTCCGTTTTGTGTTGAAAATAACTGTGAAATCTAAAACTCCAGTGGGTGTAACAAGATGTCAGCTTGCCCCCTTCTCACTCTATCAGTACTGTGCAGGAGTGTGGGGTGTAGCAAGATGGCGGCGACGATGTGACGAGACAGCGGCCGCCACTGGGAGGTCCAAGATGGCCGCTACTCCTGGAGCTAGGCCCAAAGCCGCGGCCTTTCCTATGGCAAATTCCGAACCGGGAGGCCCGCGGATCGCGGGTGCGCCGACCCGAAGGTGTTGATCTGTACGGATCAATAAGGATCCGTTGCACCCCTATGGGCACCCAAGGCTCACTGATACACGTGGGGAGCAAAAGCTGACCCATGTAGTCCAATCCAATATAAAATAACAACAAAACCTGGGGAATGCCCAGGGAAAAACCAAGCCTACTTACCGACCAGCTCGCAGAACAACCAATTAACCTGTCTAACAGCGTGCGTTAAAAACAGGGGTTTTGTCTGCACGCATTTGCAAACGCATACGTGAGCCACAGAGCCGAGCCAAGGCACCCTGTAATCTGTGGTCTTAATACTAAACAATGAGTGTCCCCACAATGGAGGCACATGCATTGGTTGTTCTGCGAGCTGGTCGGTAAGTAGGCTTGGTTTTTCCCTGGGCATTCCCCAGGTTTTGTTGTTATCTGCTTTAGCCTTCCAATGCTACTTACTGCTTTGGCGAGCTATAGATGGGGCGGTGGACACGTTTATGTTTCACCTGTGGTGCTTGTATTGGTCCAGCAGCGCACCAACACCTTTGCAGCCATTTTGCTACATGCTCAGTGTTTGGTGCAATCCAATATAAGAACTACTGTGGCTTAAATTGCTGAAAAAAGTAACTGCTGGATTCCAGTGAAAGGTGTCAGAAAATACAGTGGCCGTTATTTACTAAAACGGCATGGTGCAAAATCTGGTGCAGCTCTGCATAGAAACCAATCAGCTTCCAGGTTTTATTGTCAAAGCTTAAAGTGATTGTAAGGCTTTTTTTATTTTATTTTTAATAACAAACATGTCATACTTACCTCCACTGGGCAGTTTGTTTTGCACAGAGTGGCCCAGATCCTAGACTTCTGGGGTCCCTCTGTGGCTCTCGCGGCTCCTCTCCGCATCATATAACCCCCTAGGAGAAGCGCTCTCCCAGGCGGGTTACCTTGTGGGTGCCCTCCTCAGTCCCGCATTAGGCATCCATAGATGCCGAATGTAGGACTGGGCCACGCCCCTGGCGCCCGCATCATTGGATTTGATTGACAGCAGCAGGAGCCATTGGCTGCGCTGCTATAAATCTATCCAATCAAGAGCCGAGAACCCCGGGTAGAGGAAGAGCGTGTCTCCGATGTGGGAAATTCTGGTGCTCACCACATTTGTCAGATATTTATTTGTAAAACAATTGAAAAACATTTATCATTTTCCTTCCACTTCACAATTATGTGCCACTTTGTGTTGGTCAATCACATAAAATCCTAATAAAATACATTTACGTTTTTGGTTGTAACATGAGAAAATTGAAAATTTCAAGGGGTATGAATACCTTTTCAAGGCACTGTATATGTATATATATATATATATATATATATATATATATATATATACATACACACACACACACACACACACACACATGTAGCGCTACCCCCGAAGGAGCCGCTGATTTGTTGTTGGGATCAGCGTTTTAAGTTACCTTGATGCAGTCTAGGGGTGCAGTTGGAAAAACAAAGCAGTGAGCGAAGGTCCAGACAGTGAATAAAGGTTTTCCAATGCTTTATTTCCAGGCCAACATGGCCAACATCAACATCAAATGGGAAAGAAAAGGTTAAAGTGGAGGTTCACCCTATAAAAAATTTCTAACATTATATCCAGCCCAGGCCTGCAAATAAAATAACACTGACCGGCGCCGAATAGAGCCGAGCCGACCCGAGCTTCTTTCAGGAAGTCGTGACGCGCTGTGTGCGCCGTCGTTTAGCATGCCAATTGATTGGCATGTCAATAGGAACGCCCACTCCCGTGGGATTCCCTACCCGGAAGCCGCGGTGAAGGCTATGGCTAAACGATATCTACAGGGGAAAAAAAAAAGGTCAGTGTTATTTTATTTGCAGGACTGGGCTGGATATAATGTTAGAATTTTTTTTATAGGGTGAACCTCCACTTTAATGAAGGAAAAGAGAGAAACCTTGCAGTGTCAGGCCTGGATATGAACCAAGCAGTCCTGCTCTCAGTAGTATCAGATTGTGGTTTGTCGCCACTCTAGCCAGAGTGGGTGAAGTGCCCCCGGACAGACCCCTCTCACAAGCCTGGCAGCCGAGGTGTCACTTTAGATTTGCTGGGAGAAACAGATCTCTCTCACAGGCCTGGCTCTAGGGCCTCTGCCACAGGCCAATTACTTTAGATGAGCTAGATGGATGATTGGAGCGAATCCTCCCAGTAGGTTTTAGCATAGGTCACCGGATGACAGCAAAGCATACCTGTCAGCATTCCAGTCACCAGATCCCGATTTGTTCGTTCAAGTCCTGTTGGACAACCTGCCTACGGGTTCTCCTCAAGCCGACCCCCCGATCGAACGGCACCCAGCCTGGGATCCTCTCAATAGAACTGGGGACCCAGTAAGTCACTGGAGTCCCTTTTCACCTTCGGGTGAGGTTCTGTGTAGCCTGCAAATTTGGCCAGGTGGGCCGCGCTGGCGGGGTCCATGGATGCGCGCACCCTGAAGGTGGATGCCGCACCTGGAACCGGAACCCTACAAAGATTTTAGAGCACATGACACCTGTCACAGATATACTCTCCCCCAGCATGCCCCGCGAGGGAAAACTCCTCTGATTGGCTGCTGGGGAAAACTCTGCCAGAACCCCTCTGGTGCCAACTGCCGGCCAGGGATGGCATTGCATCCCTGGAGCACAGACTGACCCAGTGGACATTTCGGGAACGACAGAAGTCCCAATTTAGCAAATTGTGAATGGGAGCAAAATAACTCTCCCATTCCCCACTAACTTTAGCGTAGTGCCCATACTGAAAGTAAGGGGGCGCTCCACAAACATGCACATGTATTTGAGTTTCGGGGTGCACAACCTAATGCAATAGACTGCACACACATATGCTGCTGAATGTATAAACACTTCACATAATCAGTGACAAAAAACCTGCTCCAGTCCTTCAACAAACACCCAGTTCTTTGTGTGCTGCCATCTTGTTTCTTGAACGTAGAGAAGATGAAGCCGCCCTGCCAATTGCAGCTAAACATATCAAACCACCTCTGCCCTTCCTGTGACAGTCCTGCGTCATGGATAAATGCATATGATAGGGTCCAGGGGACTGACTTAAGATGGGAATGAGTGTTTAGCTGTTGGGAGCAAAGAATTTATAATGTGCATATTTGTAACAGAACTGTTTAGTCTGCTTAGGCTGCTCATTCTAAAGATCTCTTTAAACAGCTGATAGTGGATTATAAGGGTGCTACTGTGTTTACATATTTTCAGACTGGAAATATTCTTTTTAAAGTGGCTCACTTAAAAGAAAATAAAGCCGCCAGCAGGTATGGCGTACCGGCACCCTATATCTCCAGCACCTTCACTTGCTCCCTGTACACTTATTTTGAACTGTCCAGGCTTCGGCAAGTCCCATTTCCACACATTGCAGCTGGCCAATGAGGTAGCCCATCATGGAGATAGGCCAATAGGAACATACAAAAAAAAAAAAGACGCAAAGGCCTAGTGCATTACCAGATTAAACTTTATTGGAAAAGGAATAGATAATGGGCTAGATTCAGATAGATTAGCGGATCTTTAGATCTTTGAGAGGCTAGTGCAGTATTCAGAAAGCACTTACCTCGAAACTTGCGCCGGCGGATCGTAACTCCCCCGGCGGAATTCAAATTCCGCGGCTAGGGGGAGTGTAGTATTTAAATCTGGCGCGTCCCCGCGCCGATTTAACTGCGCATGCGCCGTCCGCGAATTCTCCCGGCGTGCATTGCTCCCAATGACGTCGCTAGGACGTTATTAGTTTCGGCGTGAACGTAAATCACGTCCATCCGTATTCGCGACCGACTTACGCAAACGGCGTAAAAATTCAAAACTCGGCGCGGGAACGACGGCCATACTTAACATTGGATACGCCGCATATAGCAGGGGTAACTATCCGCCGCAAAAAGCCGAACGCAAACGTCGTAAAAAAAAAACGACGGGCGGGCGTTCGTTTCTGAATCGGCGGATCTCCTCATTTGCATATTTGTCGCGTATACAAATGGAAGCGCCACCTAGCGGCCGGCGGGAGATTGCAGCCTAAGATCCGACGGTGTAAGTCACTTACACTTGTCAGATCTAAGGGAGATCTATGCGTAACTGATTCTTATGAATCAGTCGCATAGATCCGACCGTCGGATCTCAGAGATACGACGGCGTATCTCTATCTGAATCTTCCCCAATGAGTGCATGCTCACAAGAGCCCTAGGGCCTAGGCTAATATAGCTCCCAACTGTCCCTGATTTCCAGGGACTGTCCCTGATTTGGAACAATCTCCCTCATTCCTCCTTATATGTCCCTCATTCCTCCTTATACTGTATGTCCCTCATTCTGGTCTGATCTATATAGATGTATATAAAATGCACTTTTTATTAATCAAAAAGTATTTTCCAGCACTAAAACTTTCATCTGATTTCTAAATTATTGCATTTGTAAATTATGTAAATTATGTAAAAAATATAAAGGAATAGTAGCGGTAAAAAAGCACTTGTGGGTTTAACCAATCTTGTTTTTTTTTGTACAATTCTCCTTTAAGGGGCGTGGCAAGGGGTGTGTCCTATGCCAGCATACTTTTTCTGATAGGTGTCCCTCATTCCCATCTCAAAAAGTTGCATTATAGACCAGACTCAAATGGCAGGCTGACCATCATAGCATGAAGTATCATCATGGACCTGGTGTCACCAATACGCTACAGCTAACGCATTTCCAGGGACAAACCCTCTTCATCAGAGCCCAGGCCAATAGTAATGTAGGGGCGCAGGACCAAGTAGTGGGCGAGCTCTGATACTATACCAAAATCTTGAAGCTTTGCACCGCCAGAACAACCCTACATTCAGCCATACAGGGAGGAAATAGATTTTTTTTACTGATATAAATCACTTTTAGCATTGATTGTTAGGGCCTGTGTTGATGGTCTTTGGGTTTGTGTCAACAGTATCAGTCTGACATCAGAGACAATTCTAGGATCAGAATTAACTGCCATGCACATGTAGACCTCTTTTTGATCGCCTTACTGTAAATGCACATCATTAGTTTGACGTTAAATACCATTGTTATGGCAGCAGCTAGCCGCCATAATGCCGGTATCTTTTTTTCCCCGTTAGACAGCTAGCTTTCCGCTGCACTGCCGGGGTGCTAATGTGAATGGCCGGCGGTCGCGATGTCCGCCGACCACGAGTGACCACGGGCACGAGAGGCAGAACAGGGACACACAGGTCCCTGTTCTGTGAGGAGAGGAGAGGAGAGATCGTGAGTTCCTACAAGCTAGGAACCACGATCTGTCAATTCCTCCAGTCACTTCCATCCCCCATACAGTTAGAACACACATTAGGGAACAAAGTTACCCCCTTGATTACCCCCTTAGAGTTAACCCCTTCCCTGCCAGTGACATTTACACAGTACCGTATTTATTGGCGTATATCGCGCACTCTTTTCCCCTTAAAATAAGGGGAAAATCGTGGGTGTGCGATATACGCCGATAGCCGCTTCCCACGCTCAGTTTGAAATCCTGCGCCGACATATACCGAGTGCAGTACACTCGGGTACATTCGGCTAGTCTCGGCTTCGCTCGTGCTCACGCATAAACGTCACAGAGCGTGTGCGCGAGCGACGCCGAGCCTTGCCGAATGTACCCGAGTGTACTGCACTCGGTATATGTCGGCGGAGGCGTTCGAACTGAGTGCGGGAAGCGGGGACTCGACTTGAGGCGCGCGCTGTAGAAGCTGGGAGGACACCATCGAGGCCGCAGACGGACGCCGGACCGGACGATGGACGATGGGAAGACACCAAAACTGTAAGTAATAAAATCATATAACATTTTTTTTTACAGGAATTTCGGGGGCAACTTTAGGGGTGCGCGGTATACGCGGGAGCGCTTTATACCGCGATAAATACGGTAATCAGCACATTTTTATAGCACTGATCGCTGTATAAATGGCAATGGTCCCAAAATGGTGTCAAAAGTGTCTGATGCGTCGACCATAATGTCGCAGTCCCGATAAAAATTGCAGATCGCCGCCATTGCTAGTACAAAAAATCATAATTATAAAAATGCCATAAATCTATCCCCTATTTTGTAGAAGCTATAACTTTTGCGCAAACCAATAAATATACACTTATTGCGATTTTTATCACCAAAAATATGTATAAGAATACATAGCGGCCTAAACTGAGGAAAATATATATTTTTTTTTTTTAAATTGGGGATAATATTATAGCAAAAAGTACAAAATATATATTTTTTCAAAATAGTCGCTCTTTTTTGTTTATAGCACAAAAAATGAAAACCGCAGAGATGATCAAATACCACCAAAAGAAAGTTTTATTTGTCGGGAAAAAAAAGGACGTCAGTTTTGTTTGGGTACAACGTCGCATGACCGCGCAATTGTTAGTTAAAGCGACAAAGTGCCAAATCACAACAAATGGCCTGGTCACTGAGCAGACAAATCTTCTGTGGCTGAAGTGGTTAAAGTCAAAATGTCATTTTAATTTTTTATTGTTTTGCTTCGTTTTTAAGGGTAAATGAGAGATCTGTGGTCTTTTTGGCCCCAGATCTCTCCATAAAGAGGATCTGTCATGCTTATTTCTATAACAAGGGATGTTTACATTCCTTGTAATAGTAATAAAAAAGTAAATAGTGATAAAAAATAAATAAAGGCATAGTGTATATACAAAAAATAAAAAGTTAAATAAATAAGATTTTTTTTAAATCTCCGGATCTCCAGCCCCCCTCCCTCTGCAGTGCGGGTGAATAAAGGGTTAAAAGCACCCGTTAGTGGCTGAATAAAGGGTTAAATGTGGGGTACAGCTTTGGCAGCGCTGCCCATTGATTTCAATGGCAGGGGTGGTTTAGGAGCTCCCACTCCGACCCATAGATGCTGCTTGTAGGACTTTTTTTTCCATCCTGCAAGCACAATGCCCCAGTGTGAAAGCACTCAGGCTTTCACACTGGTGTGACTTAAGGAGGCGCTTTTCAGGCGCTATTTTTAGCGCTAGAACACCTAAAAGTAGCCTTAAAGCAGGTTTTGCTTTTCAGAGGCTTGTACAGGAGCGTAAAACCTCTTTGACTTAAACAAAAGCTCATTGACACAGCCTCTTAATCACAATACCTAATATACAGATGACCACTAGAGGGATCTTTTTAGAAATCTTAATATGCTGTACTGTACATGGCACAGCAAGACAGCAAATAATGTGCAGCGTCTCAGATATTTGTCCAGGTAAATGTCACGATAATGTGCGCTCAGGGGCGGACTGACCATTTGAGCACTCGGGCACTGCCTGAGGGCCCCATGCCACTAGGGGGCCCCATCAGGGTTGCCAGCCTCAGTAAAACCAGGGACAGTATGTAAAAATCTGTGGTGTTTTTTTTTTTAACATCTGTCCCTGAAATGACCCTTACCGACATCCTTTTGGTCTAAAAATCCCAAGATTATAGCCTCTCCAGTAGCTTTTCAGTGTGTGTATGTGTACTGTGTGTGTATACTGTATGGCCCGAATTCACAGAGAGCGGGCGCACATTACGCCGCCGTAGCGCAAATAATATACGCTACGGCGATGCAGCGCAGAGAGGCAAGCATGGAATTCACAAAGCCATTGCTGCCAAAACTGCGCTGGGTTTCTCAGGCGTAGGTGGGAGCGGGCGTGAGCAGGGCCAGATTTGCTCTCCCTGCCGCCCCAAGGCCAGGTTCCGCAATGCACCCCCTCCCCGCCAACCAAACTACCCCCACCCCCCAAATCAACAGAGAATGGCAACCGGATGGCAGGGGCGGCACGGTTAGTTCAAATATTTTTTGTTTCTTTTTTTTTTTACTTTTTAATCACTTTTTTATTTATTTTTATTTGTAGCTTCTTATTATTGTATAATTTTCTTATTATTTTTAATATTTTTCTTCTTTACTTTTTAATTACTTTTTTATTTTATTAATTTAATTATTATTTCTTAGTATTTCCCCCACACTACATTTAGTCCTGCTAGAAAGCAACTTACCGCCATTAACTGTATGTTCCGGGCGTCGGGGGACTCCATGCTGCTGCCGCCCCTTGGCACCCTGCCGCCCCGAGGCCTGGCCTTGGTGGCCTTGTGGGAAATCCGGGCCTGGGCATGAGCAATGCGAATGAGGCGTGACCCTATGCAAATGATGGGCTGAGTGTCAGACAGATACTTATAACGAACGAAGCATGCTCCGTCCCGTGGACGCATCCCCGTGTGCATGCTCAGAATCACGTCGGAACAACTGCCTAAGATACGTCGGATCACTGCCTACGGCGTGAACGTAACCTACGCCTAGTTATATTCACGTCCAACGTAAACAACGTAAAATACGCCGGCTTGTGTTCCCTGGTGCAGCCCTTTGCATGGATGCTGCTGAGTTACACCTCCTTTATGGGGCATAACTTTGCGCACTGCGTCGGGCGCACATACGTTCGTGAATCGCCGTAACTCCCTCATTTGCATATTTGAATAGAAAATCAATGGGAGCGCCAAATGCGTCCAGCGTAAATATGCGCCCACTCTACGCCGGTGATCTGCCGTGCTGGTTCCAGCTATCGTGGAAGTTCCAGCGCATGCGCAAACTGATGTGCTGAGACGGTTCCAGCTATCGGGAAAGTTCCTTCAAGGACTGCGCAGGCGCAAACTTGCTGACGGAAATCCCCGAACCGCGGCTGGCATGCAAGGCGACGTGGATTTCGAGGTAAGTGGCCAGTCGGCCTCACGTCCTCGTTGCGCTCGGACGGCTCGCTCCGCTCGCTCGGCCTCCTGGCTCTTTTTTTAACATCCTCCAATCCACTGGGATGTTAAGGAAAGAGCCTGGATGCCGAGCGAGGTTCGGAGATTTCCGTCGGGAAGTTTGCGCCTGCGCAGTCAGTGAAGGAACTTCCCCGTTAGGGGAACATTGAGGACAAGTCACCGGCGTAGGCAAGTTACCAAGGTGGGATGAAGCCTGTTTTTAGGCGTATCTTAGTTTGTGGGTCCGGCGCATAGATACGACGGAGCATATTTGCACTTATGGAGATACGTCGGCGCAAGTGCTTTGTGAATCCGGGCCAAAGTGTGTATATACGGTGTGGCCCCATAATCTCCTATTGCCCGGGGGGGGGGGGCATGAGTTGTCAGTCCACCCCTGTGTGCACTTACATCATCGATTCCCTACAAAGAATCATTTTTGCTGCAAAGTGACAGATCTACTTTAGTCATATCCAACTGCAATCTTTTTATCCCACAAAACTCTTTCGAGGAGCTTTCTGATTTTTTCCCAGAACAGCTCCACTCATTTCTCTGTGCCATTAAGGTGACAGCCGAGGCCGCAGCCTTGAAATGTCAGCCATCATCTTTTGCTTCAGGGGATCTTTAACCTTTAGAATCTTTTCTGTCCAGCCGCGGAGTAGAAACAATTCTTTTTCTTTATGCACCACGGTGTTGTAATGTTCCCACATTGCAGGGCTCTGTACAATTCTCCACGTATCTATCATTTGGTGTAAACGCCACAGGGAAAGCCCGAGCATTTCCTGTATTGAGCTGATTTCCCGGATGGATGTGTGGAGAGGGAGGAGAGAGCTGCGGGGAGAGGAGAGGCTGCTTGATAATTACATGTCTCAGAAGGAAGGCCGAGTTCTCCTCAGGAACACACGACAGGGGCTTTCCCTCCTTATTTCGGGGATATCCCATGCGTAGTTCTTGTACGTATCCCATGCCACCCCGACTCTTCTGTTTGTTCATCTCTGTTAGCAACGATGAACAGTACATTTAACAAGCTTAAAAGGGAACTCCAACAAATAAAACTTTTCTTTTAACTTTGAAATAAAGTGGGAAAGTGTTAGAGCAGCAGTTCTCAACCTTTTTAACATGGGGGAACCCTTAAAGGGGTTGTAAAGGTCATTTTTTTCCCCCTAAATAGCTTCCTTTACCTTAGTGCAGTCCTCCTTCACTTACCTCATACTTCCATTTTGCTTTTAAATGTCCTTATTTCTTCTGAGAAATCTTCACTTCCTGTTCTTCTGTCTGTAACTCCACACAGTAATGCAAGGCTTTCTCCCTGGTGTGAAGTGTCGTGCTCACCCCCTCCCTTGGACTACCGGAGAGTCAGGACGCTCTCTACGTTGCAGATAGAGAAAGGAGCTGTGTGTTAGTGGGCGTCCTGACTCTCCTGCTCACCCCCTCAAGGGAGGGGGCGAGCACGACACTCCACACCAGGGAGAAAGCCTTGCATTACTGTGTGGAGTTACAGACAGAAGAACAGGAAGTGAGGATTTCTCAGAAGAACATTTAAAAGCAAAATGGAAGGATGAGGTAAGTGAAGGAGGACTGCACTAAGGCAAAGGAAGCCATTTAGGGAAAACATTTTTTACCTTTACAACCCCATCTAATAATTATTATATTTACAACTCATGATACATTCGTGTGATTGTCATTGGGAAGAATGCTTCTTACATTTGTGGCCATTGGGGAGAATCACCCTCTTGTAGATAGCTAAAAAGATCAATAGTGTCAGTGGGAACTTATCTGAGAGGCAAAATCTTTTATTGCTCAAGGAACCCTGAGCAACCTCTGCAACCGCAGGCCCGGATTTACTCCCTTTGCCGCCAAAAAAAACCTGTAAGTCCCCCAACCCGTGCCCATCATTGCCGCCTCACCATCATTGCAGCCTTACCGTGCCCTTGTTGCAGCCTCACCATTACTGCCGCCTTACTGTGCCCTCATTGCAGCCCACCTCACCATCATTGTTGCCTTACTGTGCCCTCATTGCAGCCCTTCTCACCATCATTACAGCCCCCTTACCATCATTACAGCCCCCCTCACCATCATTGCAGCCTCCCTCACCATCATTGCTGCCTTACTGTGCCCTCATTACAGCCCCTCTCACCATCATTACAGCCCCCCTCACCATCATTACAGCCCCCCTCACCATCATTGCAGCCTTACTGTGCCCTCATTGCAGCCTCCCTCACCATCATTGCTGCCTTACTGTGCCCTCATTGCAGCCTCCCTCACCATCATTGCTGCCTTACTGTGCCATCATTGCAGCCCCTCTCACCATCATTACAGCCCCCCTCACCATCATTACAGCCTCCCTCACCATCATTGCAGCCTTACTGTGCCCTCATTGCAGCCTCCCTCACTATCATTGCTGCCTTACTGTGCCCTCATTGCAGCCTCCCTCACCATCATTGCTGCCTTACTGTGCCCTCATTGCAGCCTCCCTCACCATCATTGCTGCCTTACTGTGCCCTCATTGCAGCCCCTCTCACCATCATTACAGCCCCCCTCACCATCATTACAGCCTCCCTCACCATCATTGCAGCCTTACTGTGCCCTCATTGCAGCCTCCCTCACTATCATTGCTGCCTTACTGTGCCCTCATTGCAGCCTCCCTCACCAATCACCATCATTGCTGCCTTACTGTGCCCTCATTGCAGCCCCTCTCACCATCATTACAGCCCCCCTCACCATCATTGCAGCCTTACTGTGCCCTCATTGCAGCCTCCCTCACCATCATTGCTGCCTTACTGTGCCCTCATTGCAGCCTCCCTCACCATCATTGCTGCCTTACTGTGCCCTCATTGCAGCCCCCTCACCATCATTACAGCCCCCTCACCATCATTACAGCCCCCCTCACCATCATTTCAGCCCCCTCACCATCATTTCAGCCTTACTGTGCCAAACAATGTAGCCTCACCAGTCAGTGTGTGTATTACGCACATCGGGCATCTCCTGCTCCTGCTGTGTCACGGAGCTCACTATGAAAAGTTTGGGCGCGCTGTGATAATAGTCCCGCCCTCCTCCTAGACCAGCTTGTGTGATAGACAGAACACTGCCTCTATCACACGAGCTGGTCTAGGAGGAGGGCGGGACTTTTATCACAGCGCGCCTGAACTTTTCACTGTGAGCTCCGTGACATAGCAGTCTCCCGCTGTGTGTTACAACCGGCACCGCCCCTGCACCCACTGCCGCCCCGAGGCCTGACCTCAGTGGCCTTGTCGGGAATCCGGCCCTGGGAAACCCTGGATTCGAATTTTTATTAGGGTTCTGCAGCTGTCTGTGCCCCACTAGGAGGTTTTCCTTCAAGTAGAACTATAGGCAAAACTTTTTTTTCTTTTGGGATAAAGCAAGGAAGGGTTATACCCCCTGTAAGGTTTATTTTTGCCATCTCTGTCCTATTGGGGAGATGTACCGTCACTTCCTGTCCCACAGCTAAACTAGAAGGGAGACGAAATCCCTGCAAATTCAGGTAACCGCCTGGGGATCCCCAGAACTAGTGTCCCCATTGGAAGATTTCCCCTCTATTACTTTTCAGGGGATAACCCCAAAATTTGGATTTTCTTTTACTTTCCGTTTCAATAGTTTTTATTGAAAGAAAGAATATTACAACAATACAGAAGCATCGCCACAAATTCTGAAAGTGTTAATGAACACCTGAAAGGTCTCAATCACAGAACATAACACCTTATATTGTTTGGCATCATCGGGATTTTCTTTTACTTTCACTTGAATGATAATGGTAAACAGGACACAACAGAGAGGGAGAATCTCCCAATAAAAACTCAGGAGTTCCAATCTATCTCTCCTCTATCCAAAACTAAAAAAAAATGTTTCCCTTAAGTTATACTTTAAGGCCCGGATTTACAAAGGAGATACGACGGCGTATCTCCAAATACGACGGCGTATCTCTGAGTTGTGCCGTCATATCTATGCGCCTGATTCTTAGAATCAGTTACGCATAGATTTGTATTACATCCGACCAGCGTAAGTCTCTTACGCTGTCGGATCGTAACTGCATATTTACGCCGGCCGCTAGGGGAGTGTACGCTGATTTACGCTTAGAAATATGTTAATCAGCTAGATACGCAAATTTGCGAACGTACGCCCGGCCGACGCATTACAGATTCGCCGTTTATGTTAGGCTTTTCCCGACGTAAAGTTGCCCCTGCTATATGAGGCGTACATGCGGCGTACCAATGTTAAGTATGGTCATTGTTCCCGCAACAAAATTTGAAACTTTTACGTCGTTTGCGTAAGTCGTCCGTGAATGGGGCTGGACGTCATTTACGTACACGTCGAAACCAATACGTCCTTGCGGCGTACTTTGACGCAAAGCACACTGGGATATTCCACGGATGCGCCGTAAGTGCAAAACATCAATCACGTCAGGTCACAGCACATTGACATAAAACACGCCCCCCTGTTTAACATTTGAATTAGGCGGGCTTACGCCGGCCAATTTACGCTACGCCGCCGCAACTTACGGAGCAAGTGCTTTGAGAATACAGCACTTGCCCGTCTAAGTTGCAGAGGCGTAACGTAAATCGGATACGTTACGCCGCTGCAAAGATACGCCGTTCTACGAGAATCTGGCCCTAAGTTTCTGTCCCAGAAATGTGACAAGCGAATGGAAGTCTCCACAAAGTACTGTGGCCCCCATTTGATATCACTGCTGCTTGGTAATGGGCCAAGCGATATTACATTTAGCGATTCACATGCAAGCCCATACCTGGATGTACTGTTTATTTTCTCAATTCTTGGCAGCTGGATGGAGGAGGAGTAAAGAAAAGCTGATTGTGTACCAGAGGGGATGGGGGTTCAAGGCATATATGAACAAAAAAATAATTTTATACTGTATATCAGGCATCACTAAATGGTGAACCGTGGTCCGTATACGGACCATGGGCCAGATTCTCATAGAATCGGCGTTGGCGTAGTGTAAGCCATTTACATCACGCCACCGCAACTTCCTGGAGCAAGTGCCGTATTCTCCAAGCACTTGCTCCGTAATTTGCGGCGGCGTAGTGTAAATGGCCCGGCGTATGGCCGCGTAATTCAAAGGGGGCGGCTTGTATTCAAATTAAGCGCGCCCCCGCGCCGATCGAACTGCGCATGTGCCGGGCGGAAAAATAGCCCAGTGCGCATGCTCCAGCTCACGACGGAAAACGTCAATGACGCCGACGTGAGCGTCATTGGCGTAAAGTCGTATTCGCGAACGACTTAGTAAAACGACATAACCGACGGAAAAAGACGACGCTGACCCGACGCCATACTTAACATGGCATACGGCGGACTGGCGTAAGGTTACCCCTCATATAGCAGGGGTAACCTTACGCTTACGGAAACTACGTAAATGGCCACGACGCGGCGCAAATTTGTTCGGGAATCGGCGTATCAGGCTCATTTGCATAGTCAAATGAGAACTGAACGTAAACGCCACCTAGCGGCCAGCGTCGAATTACATCTAAGATCCGACGGTGTAAGTGACTTACACCTGTCGGATCTACGCCGTATCTATGCGAAAATGATTCTAGGAATCACTCGCATAGATACCCGGGCTCAGAAACAGAGATACGACGGTGTTTCCTGAGATACACCGTCGTATCTCTTCTGAGAATCTGGCCCCAAGTCACTGTCCCATCCAGACCCAGGGGGCAGAAAGAACTACTGGGGGGGTGAAGTAAAAGGGCAGAGAGCACTGCTGTTAAGGGGGTAATGTAAAGGAGGGAGTGATGCGAAGGGGGTAGAGGACACTACTGGGGAGGGCAGAGGACACTACTGTGGGGGGTAATGTGAGAGGGGCAAAGCAAACTGCTGTAGGGGGAGGTGATGTGAGAGGGGCATAGGACACTGCTGTGGAGGGCAGTGCTTTGGGGGGGGGGGGGGGGGCGGGGCCGTAATGTGATCTATGCGTTAGACCCTGTCTAACGCATAGATGTATCCATGGGAATGCTCCCCATTATCTATGCAAAAAAATAAAAGCTCACAACTCCAATTGCGTGCTGCGATCCACCAACCAAAATTTGCTTCAAATACCAAAAGCCAAATACAAGTCCAAAGGAGAAAGAAGATTCGCGGTCCAGGGTCCCAGACTATGGAACGCTTTACCAACCAGCATTCGGTTGGAGGAAAATCACTTAGCGTTCAGGAGAAAGATCAAAACTCATCTCTTTTGATATCAAAGGAGACAGGAACAACAAGCGCCCAGAGGCGATTTGGTTCGCATGTGCCGCGCTATATAAGTTTTTCATTCATTCATGTAAGAACAGGATTGTGATATATGAGGAGGGGGGCTGTGATGTGAAGCACCTGAGTCATTGGACAAACGTGTTTCGGACCTCTGCTCAAAGAAAATGTTACTGGTCGGACCTCCAAGAATTTGAATTCAATACCTCTGCTGTATATACTAGCTTGTCAATTCTTAGATGCAGTGGCTGTATTTGTTTATTTTTTTCAGCATTTTTTTTAACTCCTGCAAATAACTTAACTTCCTGTCCCTCCATGGCTACGCTTTTTTTCCTCCTCTGTGTCTATAGAGGTTGCCATGGTTGTCACGTTTCAAACATGTCTGCCTTTGTTCATCTCCATTACATGCTGGATTGATGGGATTAGTAGTTTACACAATGAAGTTGAGTGCAGGAAATTTGTACCCATGTACCAACCTTACAGTTTCTCATCATCTGCTCTAGCATGTCCACATCCTCTAATAGATTTATTTGGCATTACAGTGCCTTGTTAAAATTCTCATACTCCTTGAAATTTTCCAAATTTTGTCATGTTACAACCAAAAACATAAATTTATTTTATTGGGATTTTATGTGACAGACCAACACAAAGTGGCACATAATTGTGAAGTGGAAGGAAAATGATAAATGGCTTTCAATATTTTTTACAACTAAATATGTGAAAAGTGTGACGTGCATTTGTATTCAGCCCCCTTTAGGCCCCTTTCACACGGGGCGGATCAGTAATGATCCGCCCCGTGAACCTCCGCTTGCTCAGCGGGGATGGCTTCGTTGATCCCCGCTGAGCCGGCGGATGACAGGGTGGTCCCCGCACACTCAAATATAAGCCAAGGTACCTAATTTTACCACAAAAAAATGGGAAAACGTATTGACTCGGGTATAAGCCGAGGGTGAGAATGCAGCAGCTAGGAGGAAATGAGGGTCAACAATGCCCATTTGCAAGCCTCACTGTGCCCATTGCAACCTCACTGTGCCAACATCACTGTGCCAACCTCACTGTGCCATCATCACTGTGCCCATCCTCACTGTGCCCATCGTCACTGTGCCCATCCTCACTGTGCCAATCCTCACTGTGCCCATCGTCACTGTGCCCATCCTCACTGTGCCAATCCTCACTGTGCCCATTGTCACTGTGCCCACTGTCACTGTGCCCGTTGTCAGTGTGCCTGAAATTGACAGGCTGCGGGCGTCCATTCATTGTTTAAAACTTGCGGTCTCCTCCTGGTCCCTTCCGTGATAGGCGTTTCTCAGCAGACACAGTTCCGCCTATCACGAACGTTCTCTCATCCTCAGACTCAGTTTCCCAGCAGACACTGTGTTCAGTGTTCCACCAATCACGGACTTCCTCTTGTCCGAGGATGAAAAGGCGTCCATGATTGGCGGAACACGGAACACAGTGTCTGCTGGGATGGGTGAGGATGAGAGAACGTTCGTGATTGGCGTTTCTCAGCAGACACAGTTCCTGCCTATCACGGAAGGGACCAGGAGGAGACCGCAAGTTTTAAACGATGGACGCCCGCAGCCTCTCAATAATTTTAGGCACACTGACTCGGGTATAACTCGAGGGGGGCATTTTCAGCCCAAAAAAAGGGCTGAAAATCTCGGCTTATACTCGAGTATATACGGTATTTTTTTAGATCTTTTTGGTGTGCCGCAAGACAAAAATGTTTGAGAAACACCGACCTAAAGCTTGGGTTCACATATGTGGTGCAGGACACCGCATCCTTTTTCAATTCACATGTGATTCTTTGCTCAATTTGCACCGCACTGCACGAAAAAGGTGCAGTAACACCTGTTTTGAGACCTGTTTTGAGGTGTCATTAAATGAATTTTAACACTGGTGGCAGATCACATGAACAGGGTGTGATTTCACGCACCACATATATGGAAACCGGGGGGTAAAACTTACACAGCTGTACCATTGCTAGCAATGCCCACATTTTTGGCAATGTTTGATATCACAAGGGTGCCTATTCATAAGATGACTGTAATTACCGATACATTGAGCCATTGTCTGATCATTATGTTTGTGAGCGTCTTAAGAACCCCCTGGCTGACAGGTCTCAGGATGGCAGTGGGTCTTTCTTAGTCATTTGAGATAATGTAGACATGGTGTATACATGGCCGCCATCAGGGGGTACAGGCAGTACACCTGTAAGGGGCCCAGAGGTCCCCAGGGCCCCGGATGGCAACCCCCCTTTTTTTTATTTAAAAAAAAAAAAATGTTATATTTTTTTTTTTTTTTTTTTTTTTAGGGGTTCGGAGGTTCCCAGGGGACGAAGGCTTACAGGGCCCCAGATGGCAATTAATATTAAAGGGTGTGTCTATTTTTTTTTTAATTAAAGGGCCCAGAAGTCCCCAGGGCCCCAGATGGCAACCCCCCTTCTCCATTTGCGGCAGCTCCCCCCTTCTCAATTTCAGGCGGCTGCACCCCCGCCGCCCCCCCCCCCCCCCCCGGTTCTCTGCTCCAGGAGGGCCCATGCCTAAAGCTGTGTAAGGGGCCCCATAATTCCCTGGGTGTATGACTGTAAATATGTATGCTTGGCCAACAGTGAATGTTTAACCACTGAAAATTTCACGCTCCGATTATGAACTCATATTAAAATTCCTCATACGCTACAGAAAAAATAAAAGAAGACATCTGCCCACCAGGGATGTGCTAATTGACTGAAACACAGCCTTTGTGCTCATTACTTTATTCATTTATACATTTTGGAAAATCCCTGTGATCCTTCAGATCATCAACAGCCTAGATATGAATAAGTAGCGTTCTCATTGTTGTGTAACGCATGCAGCATTTTTGGGAATGGATTCCTCTCACCAGACTCATGTCATGGAACAGGCAATATCCGTTCAGCCCGGGAATTGGCATTCTGCGTTTTTCTTTTTTTCGCACAGCTATTCTGCATTCATTTATAAGTGGAGTTTGAGAATCAAAGTCTCTATTCGCTACTCCTCTTTCTTTTGAAATAATCCTCAGGTCAGCTAGCGCTTGTAGAAAAAGTTTCGATAAAATTAGTTGATCTGCCTTGTCGGCGCTCTCATGATCATCTTCCTCTAGGATGATCTCACTCTTATGGGAGACAAGATATCGCCACAGCCCATCATGATCCTGATGATGATCCAAAAAAATCAAGTTTACATAGTATAGATCAGTGATGGCGAACCTTGGCACTCCAGATGTTTTGGAACTACATTTCCCATGATGCTCAACTACACTGCAGAGTGCAAGAGCATCATGGGAAATGTAGTTCCAAAACATCTGGGGTGCCAAGGTTCGCCATCACTGGTATAGATCAACATTTTTCAACCAGGGTTCCATGGCAAGCTGTTGTGTTATTTGGGGCTGTCAGGGTTGCCACTCTGCGTCTGGTAATTTTGCACAGCATCGTGTGTTTCAGTGGTGCATGCCACTAATCCAGGGTGGGTGGCATTTAGGGCAGCCCAAACATTCAAAAGGGGACATAAGTCAGCCTTAGCTTAGATCTTCTCCACCTCCAAGGCCATGCTGTGGTGAAGATCGGAAGGTAGGACTCTCTTGTGAAAAGGTGTTGGGGTGGGGGGCTACGAACTCTGGTGTTAAGGGGATGGAGGGGGGTTACTGAGGACCCTTATGTGAAATGTAAAGAATACTGAGGGCTCTAATGTGAAGAGAGGTGGGGGCTTTGAAGACTCTGATTTAAAAGGGGGGACTGGGGACTGAAATGATTCTTAAAATGGAAGGAGGGGCTGTGCACCCTGATGTGAAAGGGGGAGTGGGGCGGGAGGCTAAGGGGACATAAGTCGGCCTTAGCTTAGATCTGCTCCACCTCCAAGGCCATGCTGCGGTGAAGATCGGAAGGTAGGACTCTCTTGTGAAAAGGTGTTGGGGTGGGGGGCTGAGGACTCTGATGTGAAGGGAGTGGAAGGGGGGTTACTGAGGACCCTTATGTGAAGTGTAAAGAATACTGAGGGCTCTAATGTGAAGGGAGGTAAGGGTTTTGAAGACTCTGATGTGAAAGGGGGGACTGGGGACTGAAATGATTCTTAAAATGGAAGGGGGGGCTGAGCACCCTGATGTGAAAGGGGGAGTGGGGAGGGATGCTAAGGACTAAAAAGAGGAGGGAAGGGAAAGGGAGGAGCTGGTGAGTGAGAACTCTGATGTGACAGAGTGAAGGGGTGACTGAGGACTGATGCAAAAGGGAAAAGAACTGAGGACTCTGATGTGAAAGGGGGGCATTGAGGACTCTGATGTGACAGAGTGAGGGGATGACTGAGGACTGATGCAAAAGGGAATGGAACACAGGTCTCTGATGTGAAAGGGGGGCATTGAGGACTCTGATGTGACAGAGTGAAGGGATGACTGAGGACTGATGCAAAAGGGAATGGAACTGAGGTCTCTGATGTGAAAGGGGGGCATTGAGGACTCTGATGTGACAAAGTGAAGGGATGACTGAGGACTGATGCAAAAGGGAATGGAACTGAGGTCTCTGATGTGAAAGGGGGGCATTGAGGACTCTGATGTGAAAGGGGGATTCTTATCAGAGGACTCTCCACATTATGTAGGCCCACCCTTATCAATATGTGAGGAAAAAAGGCGGAGATACCTTTTAAGGCTCCATTTACACAGGCACATGGGGGCAGTTGCTGGCAAGAATCAGTAGACTCTTGATGGCAGTACTAAACGCTGCCTGCGCACACTGCATGTGACCAGCAGAAGCTGTCAGAGGCTGTAAAATTTGCACCCTGTAAAATCAATGGCATGTAGCTGCACATTTAAACAATTGCATGTGAATAGAGCCACAGACAGGGTCCAGGGCTGGTGTTTCTAGGGAGTTCTGTCCGCATACAAACTGGCCACAGCTGATGGACCAGTTTGTATACAGCACAGCACAAAGGGGATGATCTACAGCCTCTGACAGCTTCTGCTGGTCGCATGCAGTGTGCGCAGGCAGCTCTGCATGGAAACCAATCAGCTTCCATTTTTTTTTGTCAAAGTATAAATGTAAGTTAGAAGCTGATTGGCTATCATGCACAGCGGCACCAGATTTTGCACTCTCCCGTTTAAGTAAATCTCCCCATAAAGGCCCGGATTCACAAAGCACTTACGCCGACGTATCTCGAGATACGCAGCGTAAGTGCAAATATGCGCCGTCGTATCTGTGCGCCGTGCCCACAAAACTAGATACGCCTGAAAATAGGCTTCATCCGACCAACGTAACTTTCCTACGCCGGCGTATCGTGGGCGCATAGTTACGCTGGCCGCAAGTGGCGCTCCCATTGATTTTCTATTCACATATGCAAATGAGGGAGATACGCCGATTCACGAACATACGTCCGTCCGACGCAGTGCGCGTAAAGTCATACGTCCGGCGCAAAATTATGCCCCATAAAGGAGGTGTAGCTCAGCAGCATCCATGCAAAGGGAACACAAGCTGTCGTATTTTACGTAGTTTACGTAGTACGTGAATAGGGCTGGGCGTAGGTTACGTTCACGTCGTAGGCAGTGATCCGTCGTATTTTAGGGAGTAGTTCCGACGTGATTCTGAGCATGCGCACTGGGATGCGTCCACGGGACGGCGCATGCGCCGTTTGTTTTGAGTACTTCTATGACGCTTGGCCCATCATTTGCATGGGGTCACGCCTGATTAGCATGGCTCACGCCCACTTCCACCTATGCCGGCTTACGCCGAGGGAACCCAGCACAGTTTGGGAGGCGAGTGCTTTGTGAATTCGGTGCTTGTCTCTCTGCGGTACGTCGGCGTAGTGTATTTTAGGTGCGCTACGCCGGCATAAATATGCGCCAATGTATGTGAATCCGGGCCAAAGTGTTTTTGCGTCCAGAGGCGGCGTTTAGTCATCTCTGAACGCAGAAAAATATCTTCTCCTCATCATCTGAATAAATGCTAAAAAATGTGCACCAAGCTTTCTGACGAAACAGAGTTCATTCATCCCACATTGTTTATAAAATAGGAATCATTTTGATTGCGTTGCCCTCTCTCATGTTCCCATTTGGCGGAACTGGAAGGGAAATGTATAAAATGCTACGTAAGCAACACATTTGTTTTAAGCCCATTTCTATTTTTAAAACCATCTGGATTTGCGGATCGCTCAATGAGCCATGCTTGCAACATATGCATAGATAATCTGCAATTGATTAGCTTGCTTCTGACAATAGAAAGTGGCTGGTGGGAAAATTAGGTCAATCAACCGCAAGCCATTGAGGCATTAAAGGCATTTTTTTTTTTATTAAGAAACTGCCGGATCAGAGATTATAAATGTATTCAGTGCTATCGCACCCTGCCTACATAACATCTTAGTCATGGCCACGTCATCTTAATAGCTTGGTGTGTCATTATGATGAACTAACATGTGGCATTGGTTGTTGGCAAACTCTCAAGATCATTTTTACTCCTGCCCTCCAACTCAAGCTGTAAAAAGACATTGGGATCTCACATGACAGAGGCAGGTAGCCTTTGCTTGAAACCAGTCTAACGACAAGATTGTGGTTCTGCTTAGAAAGGCTCGAGTACAGGAGGGAGCCAAATGTCAGTGATGTAATAGGGTGACAGAATTAACCATCGCTCTGAAGGCATAGGCAGGGGCCCAGATTCAAGAAGCTATTGAGCCCGCGCAACCATAGGTTGCGCGGCGCAATAGCTGTTTTGCTCCCGCGTAGCGAATGCCCCTGATTCAGGAACATCGCTACGCGGACTGCAGCCTAGGATATGACAGGCATAAGCCTTCCTATGCCTTCATATCTCAGGCTGCATTCTTGCGTTGTCCGCTAGGGGGCGCGGCCATTGTGATCGGCGTATAGTATGCAAATTGCATACTACCACCGATTCACAAAAGTTGCGCGGGCCCTGCGCACGCAAGGTACGGAGTTTCCGTACGGCGACTTTAGCGCAAGGTTGCTCCTGCTGTAGCAGGGGCAGCCAATGCTAAAGTATAGCCGCCCTTCCCGCTCGTGAAATTTCACGTCGTTTACGTAAGTGATTCGTGAATGGCGCTGGACGCCATTCACGTTCACTTAGAAGCAAATGACGTCCTTGCGACGTCATTTGCCGCAATGCACGTTGGGAAAGTTTCCCGACGGAGCATGCGCATGCGCTGTTCGCTCGGCGCGGGAGCGCGCCTAATTTAAATGATTCCCGCCCCCGGCGGGATCATTTACATTAGGCGCCCTTACCCCCGGCTATTTAGCATAGCGCCCGCGCAATTTACGGAGCTACTGCTCCGTGAATCGCGGGCATATCAAAATATTTGCGTGGGCGCAGAGCAAAAATCGTTGCCCTTTGCCCACGCAAATATTGCGTGGATCTAGCTGAATCTGGCCCAGGGAGTTTCTCGTGGAATAACAAGACAAGACATAGACAATGGTAGAGCTATAAGGCTGGCCATAGATTTTTTCAATCAATCAGAGGGCCAATTGAAAAAAAACAATGCCGGGTGGATGGAGGAATCCTTCCCGTAGAGACATTTAGCTGGATTCAGATAGCGTTAGGCCGGCGTATCAGTAGATACGCAATATCTACAATAATTTATTCATAGGTCCTTTAGTTTATAGTCCATATAAAAAGATTATAGCAATGTGATAAGTTGTGTAACCATAAAATGTCTGTCCACAAATGGAAGCCTCAACAAGAGGATTAGAAGCAAAATCCAGCAGGAGCTACAGAGTATAAAATAGAAGAGAGGAGCCTCTAAGTGTAGCAATATGGTTACATTTAACCACTTGCCGACCTCCTCATGTAGATATACGTCAGCAGAATGGCACGGACAGGCACATCAACGTACCTGTACGTGCTCTGCTTGACGTGGGTGGGGGGTCCGATCGGGACCCCCCCCGCTACATGCGGCGGTCGTTAAGCCTCGGGGAGCGATCCGGGACGACGGCGCGGCTATTCGTTTATAGCCGCTCCGTCGCGATCGCTCCCCGGAGCTGAAGAACGGGGAGAGCCGTATGTAAACACGGCTTCCCCGTGCTTCACTATGGCGGCGCATCGATCGAGTGATCCCTTTTATAGGGAAGACTCGATCGATGATGTCAGTCCTACAGCCACACCCCCCTACAGTAGTAAACACACACCAAGTGAACACTAAATGTTACAGCGCCCCCTGTGGTTAACTCCCAAACTGCAACTGTCATTTTCACAATAAAGAATGCAATTTAAATGCATTTTTTGCTGTGAAAATGACAATGGTCCCAAAAATGTGTCAAAATTGTCCGGAGTGTCCGCCATAATGTCGCAGTCACGAAAAAAATCACTGATCCCAGCCATTAGTAGTAAAAAAAATAAAAAAAATAAAAATGCAATAAAACTATCCCCTCTTTTGTAAACGCTATAAATTTTGCGCAAACCAACCGATAAACGATTATTGCGATTTTTTTACCAAAAATAGGTAGAAGAATACGTATCGGCCTAAACTGAGGGAAAAAAAAATGTTATATATGTTTTTGGGGGATATTTATTATAGCAAAAAGTTAAAAATATTGCATTTTTTTTAAAATTGTCGCTCTATTTTTGTTTATAGCGCAAAAAATAAAAACCGCAGAGGTCATCAAATACCACCAAAAGAAAGCTCTATTTGTGGGGAAAAAAAGACGCCAATTTTGTTTGGGAGCCACGTCGCACGACCGCGCAATTGTCTGTTAAAGCGACACAGTCCCGAACTGTAAAAACCCCTTGGGTCTTTAGGCAGCATATTGGTCCGGGGTTTAAGTGGTTAATGAAGGTACAACATTTAGCAACTCACATGGTTGATGAATAAATAAGGCACATCTAAGTATGCAAAGTAAGAACAAGCCACGCAAATAACGTGATAGTTTAAACATCAGATCAACTAGCATACAAAAATATGACGTTGTGCCATTGTTAAATTGAAATCACTTAAAGCTAATGGGTTGCCCAATTTGTGATAAATTTCAATGAGTCCCAGTGAAAAAAATAAAAAAAGGATAAAAAAGCTCAAAAAAATCAATGTCTTATTTTCAAGAAAAGGACACATCAGATAGTAGTTTGGTGACTGAAAATATACCGCTCTCCTTCAAATAAATGGTGACATCAAACCAAAGGGAACCATAGAACAGTGAAAAGATAGAAAGGAAATCCTCCACCTTCCAAACAAACTGCCTCTTACCAAAAGGGAAGATCCCAACCAGAGATCTTCTGCTGGCGTGTGGCTTTCTACCCAGCCTAGGGGTCTATGTAGCAGGATATCCGGTATCCGATAAATCTCCCACCGCTCACAGATGATCAATAATGATTATAGCCAAGGTGAGGAAGGAAAAAAGGCTGACATAGCGTAATCCAGTAAAATCATTTAATATAAAAATATTTAAAATCACACTTACAATAAGTAGATAAAAATTTGCATGTGAAAATATGTAGCCGGCCGGCTAACACAGCCCGTTCATTCCGGGACACTGTATGTAGTGATGACGTCAGCACGCCGCTACCCTACGCCGTTTCGTCACAATTGACTTCGTCCTGGGGCCTAATTATGCAGGCATCTGGGGTAAAGCTGTCTACATAGACCATCCCCCGCACCGCTGGCTCTCACCGCTGTCAGTCTGCAATCGTGACCGGGAAGACTACCCTGCAGTAGAGAGATCTGAAAGTGAGGCTAGAATCACTCATGGAGCGCAGCGTGGAAGGGATGATGTCGATGGTGGCGCAGAGGACGGTCTATGTGGACAGCTTTACCCTGGATCCCTGCATACTTAGATGTGCCTCTTATAATCATCAACACTGTGAGTTGCTAAATGTTGTACCTTCATTAAATGTAGCCATATTGCTACACTTAGGCTGCATTCACACCTGAGCGTGGCGTTTTTGGTATTTTTTTCCCAGTGTTTTGTCGTGCGTTTTGTCGCGCATATTCACACGTATTCGCGCGTTTGCATACAGCGTTGTCCGACGTTTTTGAGCTTCGTCGTTTTTTATTTTAGCCAATAGGAAAAATGATCATCTCTTTCATCACTTGTTGCTATGTTTTTAGATTTTTTTTATCTTCTTCCTGGGTGAATATTCTATTTCACAGAACAGATTAAAGCGTCAAAACGCCCGTAGAAACGCTTGTTGTCGCGCTAGACGCTTGAATCGAGCGTTTCCATTCATTTCTATGGGAATACAAACGTTCAAAAACGCCCAAATCAGCCCGATTCGCGCGACAAAAAAGGGTCCAGAACTTGTTTGAGCTTCAGGCGTTCGGCTTCAGATGTTTTGGAGTGGAGATGTGAACCATCTCCATAGAGAATAATGGATTTTTTCCCCTCTAGCGTTTTATAGCTTCATGCTTCAGGCTACAAAACGCTCAGGTGTGAATGCACACTTTTAGCCAGATTCAGAGAGACTTAGGCTGGCGTATCAGTAGATATTTCGAAATTCGAAAATTTTACGTCGTTTGCGTAAGTCGTCCGTGAATAGGGATTTACGTCGTTTACGTCCACGTCGAAATCGATAGGCCCGTGCCGCGGACTTAGCCGCAATGCACACTGGGAAATATAGGCGCACGGCGCATGCGTAGTTCCAAAAAAACGTCAATTACGTCGGGTCAAGCCTAATTACCGTATTTATCGGCGTATACCGCGCATTTTTTTACCCTGAAAATCAGGGCAAAATCGTGGGTGCACGGTATACGCCGATACCCGCTTTCCCGCGCCGAGTTTGAATACTGCGCCGACATATACCGAGCGCAGTACACTCGTGTATTGTCGGGCAGTCTCGGGTCCTCTCGCGCATGACGTCCTGGACGTACAGGACGTCAGCGCGAGAGTAGCCGAGCCTGCCTGACAATACATGAGTGTACTGCGCTCTGTTTATGTCGGCGCAGTATTCAAACTCGGCGCGGGAAACGAGCGGGGAGGACGTGAGGCCGCTGCAGAAGGATGCCGGACCCGACGAAGAGGACACCCGAAGCTGCAGACGGGCGCCGGACCCGACGAGGCCGCCGATGGACGCCGCGCAAGACACCAAAACTGTAAGTACAAAAAGACTTTTTTCCACAGGAATTCGGGGCAACTTTAGGGGTGCGCGCTATATGCGGGAGCGCGCTATACCCCGATAAATGCGGTATCATAAAACACGCCCCCTAAGCCTATTTTGAATTAGGCGCCCTTATGCCCGCCCGATTTAGGCTACGCCGCCGTAACTTAGCAGGCAAGTACATTGTGAATCATGTACTTGCCTCGCTAACTTACGGCGGTGTAGCCTAAATGCCATAAGCTACGCCGCCGCAAGTATGCGCTCGCCATCCTGAATCTAGCTATTAGAGGCGCCTCTCTTCTCTTTTATACTCAGTTGTGACACGACGCTACTTGTACATCAAGACATCACTTGTATATCAAGTCAAAATGTATTAACC
Source organism: Rana temporaria (assembly GCF_905171775.1). Taxonomy (NCBI): domain Eukaryota; kingdom Metazoa; phylum Chordata; class Amphibia; order Anura; family Ranidae; genus Rana; species Rana temporaria. Next base: position 45,760,818 of record NC_053497.1, on the reverse strand, counting down.
ACTTGCCGCCCGCCAATGACAAATTGACGTCGGCAAAGTGGTTGTAGAATCCTGACTGGACGTCATATTACGTCCTCAGGATTCTGAGCCGCTGCGCGCCCCCGGGGGCACGCATCGTGGCGATCGTTGTTGCAGGGTGTCAGTCTGACACCCCGCAACACCGATTTCGGTAAAGAGTCTCTCACGGAGACTCTTTACCATGTGATCAGCCGTGTCCAACCACGGCTGATCACGGTGTAAACAGGAAGAGCCGTTGATGGCTCTTCCTCACTTGCGTCTGACAGACGCGAGTAGAGGAGAGCCGATCGGCGGCTCTCCTGACAGGGGGGGTTCGCGCTGATTGTTTATCAGCGCAGCCCCCCCTCGGATCGCCACATGGACCACCAGGGAAGCCCACCCTGGACCACCAGGGAAGGGCAGGAAAAAAAAAGGGGCTAAAAAAAGTAAAAAAAAAAAAAAAAAAAGTATGGAAAAAAAAAGATGCCAATCAGTGCCCACAAATGGGCACTGACTGGCAACATAAGTAAATCAGTGCCACCCCACAGTGTCCATCAGTGCCGCCCCACAGTGTCCATCAGTGCCACCCCACAATGTCCATCAGTGCCACCCCACAGTGCCCATCTGTGCCACCCCACAGTGCCCATCTGTGCCACTCCACCCATAAGTGCCGCCCATGAGTGCCCATCTGTGCCGCCTATGAGTGCCCATCTGTGCCGCCTATGAGTGCCCAGTGCCGCCCATGAGTGCCCATAAGTGCCCATCAGTGCTGCCCATCAGTGCCGCCTATGTGTGCCCATCAGTGCCGCCTATGTGTGCCCATCAGTGCCGCCTATGAGTGCCCATCAGTGCCGCATACCAGCGCCGCCAATCAGTGCCACCTCATCTGTGCCCGTCAGTACTACCTCATCGATGTCCATCAGTGCCATCTCATCTGTGCCCATCAGTGCCGCCATATCAGTGCCCGTAATTGAAAGACAAAACTTACTTATTTACAAAAAAAATACAGAAAAAAATAAAAACTTATTTTTTTAGTTGTTGCGCAAAAAAAAAAAAAATCGCAGAGGTGATCAAATACCACCAAAAGAAAGCTCTATTTGTGGGAAAAAAAGGACGCCAATTTTGTTTGGGTACAGTGTAGCATGACCGCGCAATTGCCATTCAAAGTGCGACAGTGCTGAAAGCTGAAAATTGGCTTGGGCGGGAAGGTGCGTGAGTGCCCTGTATGGAAGTGGTTAAAATGTTTTTCTTGTCTTGCAAAACGCTCTCAAACCAAGGTTTTACTGTACTTGCCGTGTTGTAAAGGTATATAAACACAACGACACGTGCAAGGATTGCAGAGGTGTACACAATGTTTTTTTCCTGGATGTGCACTTTAAACATGAAAACATATTTACATCTCCTGTATGACTCACCGCTTATTCATGCACAATGATAAATGGTTTCTTTTCAGATAACCTGCAGCTTTTTTTTTTTCATTATCTTGGTTTTTGCTTTGAGTCTTCTTTTTAGTTTCACTCATGTGTTATCTTTGTTTTGCATCTGCTATAGAAAATGTTTCTCTTTACAGTTATCTTTAAGAGATAGTCATTTCAAGAGAAAAAGATGTATATGTAAATATGTACTCTGCTAGAAAAGATGTGAGCCCACGTCTCAGTTCTAGGATGGTGTGTAGCACAGTGTACCAACACCTACCACAACCTACCACAACCTACCCGGTGTGCCGGCTCACTTCTAAGTTATATTGCAGAACTTATCTTAGCCTTTCTACTTGTGAAACCATTAACATTTTAAAAATTATGTTCTTTTATTTTTTTACTATGAGTGCCTTGTGATAGAAAATGATCTGAGTCAGAGGGTGAGGTCACAGCATGTCCGGGTACACACAACTGACACAGGGACATTTGTTGCTGGAAGCCGGCCTTGCCTCTTTCCTAACTGTGTGAGCTTCCTTTCCTTCTTCCCTTTCCTTTTCTGCCCTCTAAGAGGCCTCTTGCTCTTTCAATATTAAGCTAACATCTGCCAAAACATTTCTTTTGTTCCGTATAGCCTGCACTTCCAATAATAAACTTCCTTCCATTATGTTTTTTTCCCCCCAAGTGACAAGCCTCCCTCTGTCTCGTTCTTTGAGTGTCCAGCCTCCTTCTATCTTACTGTTTAATATCTAGCCTCCTTCCATCTTACTGTTTAATATCCAGCCTCCTTCCACCTTACTGTTTAATATCTAGCCTCCTTCCACCTTACTGTTTAATATCTAGCCTCCTTCCACCTTACTGTTTAATATCCAGCCTCCTTCCACCTTACTGTTTAATATCTGGCCTCCTTCCACCTTACTGTTTAATATCTGGCCTGCTTCCATCTTGTTGTTTCAGTGTCCAACTCCCCCGCATCTTGTTTCAATTTCCATCCTCCCTACATCTGGTGGTTTCAATGTTCAGCCTACTTCCATCTTGTTGTTGAACATCCAGACATACTTCATCCATCTTGTCGTTTCAATGTCCAGCTTCCCTCCATCTTGTTGTTTTAGTGTCCGGCCTCCCTCCATCTTCATGTTTCAATGTCCATCCTCCCTTAATATTGCTATTGAACATCCAGCCTCCCTCCAATTTTATGTTTCAATGTCCAGCCTCCCTCCATCTTAATGTTTCAATGTCCTTCCACCCTCTTGTTATTTTAATGTCCAGCCTCCTTCCATCTGGTTTTTGAACATCCAGCCTCCCTCCAACTTGTTGTTTCAATGTCCAGGTTTCCACCATCTTGTTGTTTCAGTGTCCAGCCTTCCTCCATCTTGTTGTTTTAATATGCAGCTCCCCTCCATCTTGTTATTTCAATGTCCAGCTTCCATTCATCTTGTCATTTCAATGATTAGCCTCCCTGCATGTTACTGTTTCAGTAGCTGACCTCCCTCCAGGGTCTCCACCTTACTGTTTCAATAAAACACTTTTTTTCAGCTCGTCTTTTCAGTAACGGCTTTCCTCCATCTTGCTGTTATAGTAACATGCCTCACTCCATCTTGTTTCAATAACCAGCCTTACGCTATCTTGCAGGTACAATATTCTGCCTTCCTGTTCCTTCGTTCTATCATTCTATATTAATAACGCACTCTCTTCCATTTTGTTCCCCCAGTGATCTCTTCTGTCATAAATGCCTCCCATGACCTGTCAACAGTATTGTAATTTGAGCCGTGCATTCGCAGCTTAGACCACATTTAGGACACCAACTATATGCTGTGGTGTCATATAAAAGTGGGGTTCTGCACAAACCAACACACTAACGTGACAAGAGACAGTAGTGAATCACTGTATAGTGTAAATAGTGTAGTGTATAGTGGGGATGACGAAGACACGTGACCCCGTGTCGTAACGCGTAGGGATTAGATAGGACGTACACCTGGAGTGACGTAAGCAGGCGCTGAAGACGCCGCTCGTGTTTCTAATTGTTGCATGGTTTTAAGTTTTTTCATGTAAGCACAGGTTTTTCTAATAAATACCCCCCTGAGTCTTACGATACTACACTATTGGAGCCCTTGTGTTCTCTTTTCTCCCTCCCCGCTCTGAGCATTATTAGGGATTGGCCGAGGAGACGCTTCAGTAGTCATTATTAAGAGGGAAGATTTCTGCGGTTGGCAATAGAGGATTTACACTCAGGATCTATTGGATGCCTTTTATTTCTTGATTTGAGGTAAGAGTTCTGGGAGCCTGGTGAGGGAGTGGACCACACATCTGTCAATCATCCGCCTAGTGGAAGCTCAGCTATATTGCGATTCTCATCTGGCAGCTTGACACAGTATAATTGGGACATTCTGACACTCATTTTTCATTTTTCACTTTTATCCATTTCACATGTTTGATGCTCTCCTGACTTTATTATCACATTAATTGGTATTAATTTCACTTGTTTTGAGCTTCGCTCTCCTGATTTTTTTGCCCACATATATTGGGAACGTTTTCCACTTTAATATATTTATATTTATTTATATTTGTTTATTATTTACACTATACAGTGATTCACTACTGTCTCTTGTCACGTTAGTGTGTTGGTTTGCGCAGAACCCCACTTTTATATGATTTTGCATTTGTGTATTGTAAACACTATTAGGTTTTGCTGCACCTTATTTGTTTTGGGTTATCACCATTAAGGAGTCCTTATTAGCGCAAAGGCACTTTTCATTTTATATGCTGTGGTGACTGCTGCGCACATGCGTGGGAGTGGCATCATTGTGGCCCAGCCATTCACATGGACAGAGAGCGTGAACCTGGAAGGAAGATGGTCAGAGATGGAAGCGCTCAGGACCAGCTGGAGCGGTGACAGAGCGTTGTTGGAGGGCTGGTTTGACAGGTAAGTCTGTCATTATGTGCTAAATTGCAGTTCATATTAGCACATTACGGCACAACGCTCCTGAGGGCACATTGAAAAGAAGAAAAAAAATACTACTACTTTAAATGCAGGTAAAGAACAGAAAAATAAAGTATTTTAAAAGCATTCTTGCAGTGTTTTTTCCTTCCACATTTTTTTGGACATGCAATGTGCTGGCTGGTTCCCTGTCATTCATGGTCTCTGTTTGCTCAGTGATGCCTACAGTCTCACACTGATCACAAAAAATGCTTGAGCGAAGCGCGGTGACGTACAACACGTACGACGGCACTATAAAGGGGAAGTTCCATTCGAATGGCGCCACCCTTTGGGCTGCTTTTGCTAATTTCCCCGTCTCATCTGAGCATCCACGTTTTTTTCCCCCTCATTAATGCGTACACACGACCGCTTTTCACGGCGTGAAAAAGGGCGATGAGAAAAAATAGAGCAGGTTCTAATTTTTTGGGGGGGATTTTTCCCATCGAGAAAAATGCTCTGGAGCCTACACACGATTGTTTTTCACGACCAATTTAAAAAATAGCATTTTTCCCGTCATGAAAATGATCGTGTGTATGCGGAATTAGAATTGGAAATTTAATAAGGGGCAGATCCACAAAGAAAGTACGCCGGCGTATCTACTGATACGCCGGCGTACTTTCAAATTTCCCACGTCGTATCTTTGTTTTGAATCCTCAAAACAAGATACAACGGCATCTGGGTTAGATCCGACAGGCGTACGTCTTCGGATCTTAGATGCAATTCTTCGGCGTCCGCTGGGTGGCGTTCCCATCGTATTTCGCTTCGAGTATGCAAATTAGCTATTTCCGACGATCCATGAACGTACGAGTGGCCGTCGCATTCTTTTACGTTGTTTCCGTTCAGGCTTTTTTCGGCGTATAGTTAAAGCTGCTATTTGGTGGCATACGCAATGTTAAGTATGGCCGTCGTTCCCACGTTGAATTTGAAAATATTTTATTTTGTTTGCGTAAGTCGTCCGTGAATGGGGCTGGACGTAATTTATGTCCAAAACAATGACGTCCTTGCGACGTCATTTAGCGCAATGCACGGCGGGAAATTTAGGGACGGCGCATGCGCAGTTCGTTTGGCGAGGGGACGCGCTTCATTTAAATGAAACACGCCCCCTACTCGGCGATTTGAATTACGCGCCGTTATGCCGCGAGAGATACACTACGCTGCCGTAACTTACGGCGCAAATTCTTTCTGGATTCAAAGCTTTGAAAAGTAAGTTATAGCGGCGTAGTGTATGTCACATACGCTGCGTCCATGCAATTGTACGTGAATCTGCCCCTAAGGGCCAGATTATTGTAGAATCTGCAGCGGCGAAGCGTAAGCCATTTACACTACGCTGCCGCAAATTACTGGAGCAAGTGCCGTATTCTGCAAGCACTTGCTCCGTAATTTGCGGCGGCGTAGTGTAATTGGCCCGGCGTAAGGCCGTGTAATTCAAAGGGGGCGGCTTGTATTTAAATTAAGCGCGCCCCTGCGCCGATCGAACTGCGCATGCGCCGGGCGAAAAATAGCCCAGTGCGCATGCTCCAGCTCACGACGGAAAACGTCAATGACGCCGATGTGAGCGTCATTGACGTAAAGTCGTATTCGCGAACGACTTACGAAAACGTCGTAAACAACGGAAAAAGCCGACGCTGACCCAACGCCATACTTAACATGGCATACGACGGACCTACGTAAACTTGCTCCACATTATACCAGGGCCAAGTTTTTACGCTTACGGAAACATCGTAAAATCATGTGCGTACGTTCGGGAATCTCACGTAACTAGCTAATTTGCATAGACGACGGGGAAAACGACAATACGACACCTAGTGGCGGGAAACAGCCTTACGCCTGTCAGATCTAATGGGAATCTATGCGTAACTGATTCTAAGAATCAGTCGCATAGATACCCTGGGCCAGATTAGGACTTACGACGGCGCAAATGGTGTTGCGCCGTCGTAGCGCCTTTGAGAATCTGGCCCTAAATGTTTAATTTTAGGTTTAATACCATTTTAAAATATGGCTAAAAGTGGTAATGTAAGAAGGCAAAACCATGAAGATATTTTCCATGAAAAAGACAGGAATTTGTACATTTCGACTCCAACTAGGCCTTTTACTTTCCGCCTCGTCTTGTTATTTCTCATAAAGGACAGGCTAGGGATGACTATTAGTGCCTTGTTTTCTGCAGAAATGAGACCAGAAACTTGCCTTCCGAGCAGTTGATTGCTTTTAACAAAACGTGACAGTGACTGTTTACAATTCTTCATCAGTGACTGTGCGGAATATTCTCTGTTACTGTAACAGTACAATGACGCTGCACACTCCCGCACCCGATTCTCTTTTGCCTTCCGTGACTTCATTTAAGAGAAATGAGCCCCAGAAAAACATATATCTTTGAAAAAGGTCCTTTAAGTGACTGAGAAACAGAAATCTCGGTGTGTGTAATCTGGAGAAAATTAATTGTACAGCTGTTGTCTCTTTACACCCACTGCTGTTCTAATGGCACAGCTCGAGAAACTGAAACACAGATTAACAAGTGAAACTGATGGTGGGGGGGAATGAGGACGGTCAACTAATCGGTTAGCTAAAAATTCTGCATAAACTAGCAATGGAAACTGTAATGCCTATTCAGTGATGTGCTCATTCTCAGTTATTTTTGTAAAGGTTACCTGAAAATAATTTGAATACAACTTACACGTATACACTTACACTTACGCTTATCCATATTTTACTGTCATGGAATGGTATGGGACACCAGCGAGGGCTAACCTGTAAGTGTCAAGTCTTCTCCAGTAATGGATAACCTGTGAGTGTCAAGTCTTTACCCGTAAGAGATAACTTGTGAATACTAAATTCACCAGTAAGAGCAAACCTGTAAATGCCAAGTCTTCACCAGCAAGGGCTAACCTATAAGGGCCAAGTCTTCACCAATAAAGGCTAACCTGTCAGTGCCAAGTATTCACCAGCAAGGACTAACCTATAAGGACCAAGTCTTCATCAGCAAGGGCTTACCAATAAGGGCCAAGTCTTCACATATAAGGGCTAACCTGTGAGTGTCAAGTCTTCACCAGCAAAGGCTAACTTGTGAATGCCATGTCTTCACCAGAAAGAGCTAACCTATAAGGGCCAAGTCTTCACCAATAAAGGCCAACTTGTCAGTGCCAAGTATTCACCAGCAAGGACTAACCTATAAGGACCAAGTCTTCATCAGCAAGGGCTTACCAATAAGGGCCAAGTCTTCACATATAAGGGCTAACCTGTGAGTGTCAAGTCTTCACCAGCAAAGGCTAACTTGTGAATGCCATGTCTTCACAGTAAGGGCTAACCTGTAAATGCCAAGTCTTCATCAATTAGGGCTAACCTATAAAGGCCAAGATTTCACCAGTAAGCGCTAACCTATAAGGGCCAAGTCTTCACCAGTAAGGGCTAACCTGTGAGTGCCAAGTCTTCACCAGCAAGTACTAACCTGTAATGGCCAAGTCTTCACCAATAAGAGCTAACCTGTGAGTGCCAAGTCTTCATCAGCAAAGGCTAACCTGTGAATGCCATGTCTTTACCTGTAAGGGCTAACCTGTAAATGCCAAGTCTTCACCAATAAGGGCTAATCTATAAGGGTCAAGATTTCACCAGTAAGGGCTAACATAAAAAAGGACAAATCTTCACCAGCAAAGGCTAACCTATAAGGGGCAAGTCTTCACCAGCATGGGCTAACCTGTGGGTACAGGTCTTCACCAGCAAGGGCTAACATTTAAGGACCAAGTCTTCAACAGAAAGGACTAACCTATAAGGGCCACGTCTTCACCAGCAAGGGCTAACCTATAAGGGCCAAATATTCACCAGCAAGGGCCAAGTCTTCACCAGTAAGGGCTAACCTGTGTGTGCCAAGTCTTCATCAGCAAGGGCTAACCTATGAGGTTCAAGTTGTCTTCACCTGTAAGGGGCGAATCTGTGAGTGCCAGGTCTCCACCAGCAAGGGCTAGTCTGTAAGCGCTAAGTCTTCACCTGAAGGCCCCCTTCCTCCACCATTGTCAAAAGGCAAAAAAAATAAAACATTTCACTGCAACAGGAATAGAGGGGACAACTTTAGAGAGAGAGTACCTGTCCAAGAGAGGATTTTCCTTCATTTTGAGAGATTTCCTCCCACGTTTGTGTCTCTAACAGGGCAGAAATAACAGCAAGAAAAAAAACTACAGGGGTATATTAACTAAACTCAACCTAAAACAATAATAAAAAATTGTACACCAAGTTTACACCCAATTTTCTAGTTTTGTACTACTTTAATGCACGCTCAAAGATGTATATATTAAATTGCCTCCCGAACACTGGATAGGTCTTTATATACTGTGAAGGACTCTGTGAGACCAATCTCCTGCAGCTTTGCTCATAATACAATTAGGCTAATGCAAAACTAAAATGGATTTAGGCCAACAAGCTTTTTCAACAAAGTTGAAAAGGATACAATGCTTAAGGTATAAAAAGGTGACTAAAGCTCCACCTTCTGGCCTGATAAAAGACTGTATAATATAATATAATATATTTTCTGACTAAAAATGAAACAAATATCTTTTTTTTTTACTTTATTTAGTCCTGACATAATAAACTGCATCATTTTTTTTTACAAAACCACCACATACCTTTCTTTTTAATTGTAAGTAAATATTATCATTAGTAAACATTTACTATTACAGCATCACTGTTGAAAACAAGATCATTCTAAAATGTACAGTTATTATGGATGGGCATAATATAGGCGTTGGAATGAACGGATAAGCCCCTGGGAGGCAGCCCGTTGCTGTGCTTATATTATCTCTCTATGGGCACTATATGCTAGGTGGGTTGTACAACACCCCACCAGCTCTTGTAAGCTCCACCTATGTATCCCTTTATTGGATTTCTGGATCTCCTAATAGGATTACCTTTTCTGATATTATTTATATGAGACGCACACCGCCCCTGCTTGGCAACATTCTAATTCAGTTGCGAGTAGAACTAGTTGCGTGCTGTTTACCTTTCCGCAGTCCATTTAAAATTTTCCACAGTTTGGAAACCTCTGGCTACTAGATATGTGTCCATGAGAACTAGTCCACTTTAATTAGTGAGACTTGTTCTCTTTGTTACCTCTTTGAACCTTGATCGTGTCCTGAAGAAACTTAACAGCGAAACGCATAGACGCACAAGGGCTCACTGTTCAAACTGTATCATTCATATGATTTTTAATCTTTGAACACTGTTAGCTGGATTCACATAGATGGGCCTAACGTTAGGCAGGCTTAGCGTATCGCATATACGCTACGCCGCCGTAAGTTAGAGAGGCAAGTGCTGTATTCACAAAGCACTTGCGTCCTAAGTTACGGAGGCGTAGCGTAAATGTGCCGGCCTAAGCGCGCCTAATTAAAATCGTGAAGAGGTGGGCGTGTTTTATGCTAATGAATCGTGACCCGACGTGATTGACATATCCCAGTGCGCATGCTCCAAATTACGCCGCAAAGACTTATTGGTTTAGACGTGAACGTAAATTACGCCCAGCCCCATTGACGGATGACTTGCGCAAACGACGTAAAAATTTGAAAATTCGACGTGGGTCTGATGTCCATACTTAAAATTGGCTGTGCCATCTTTTTGGTGGAATAACTTTAGGCCTGAAAAGGCCTTACGTAAACGGCGTATCTTAACTGCGATGGGCAAGCGTACGTTCGTGAATAGGCGTATCCCGGCTGATTTACGCATTCTAGGCGTAAATCAGCATACACGCCCCTAGCGGCCGGCCTAAAAAGTGGTATCTTAGCTAGATTTAAGTGTATCTCAATTTGAGAATACACTTAAATTTACGACGGCGCAGATTCAGAGTTACGACGGCGTATCTACTGATACGCCGGCGTAACTCTCTCTGAATCTGGCTATGTGACTATACCTTGTACTTTTTTCAATAAATATTGTTTATTTTTTGCTACTTCTCCATTGTTTCCATGCCTCCAAAGTCCGACCAATGGTTACTCTCTGAGTACCTTTTTTTTGTTTCCTCTCTCATATACGGATGTGGCATTGTGAGTGCTTCCTTTCTTCATTTTCCATACTCATGGCGTTAGTCGCCTTGTGACCAGGTAGTGGGTAATCCTCTGCTTCTCTGGGCTAGGCTGTCTTTTCTGTAGCACAGAGCGGCACTGATGTGATGACATCAACACTACTCTCTGCAACAGTACATTGTGAATATAGGACATAATGTTATAATTCCCCTTCAGAAGGCGGGTCCATGACACCCTGCTTTTACAAAAATCTGCTGCTGGGCGTCATTCAACTTGGAAGACTGAGGGCATCTTGTGGCGGAGTATAGGTACTGCAGGGGAGAGCTCTGGACTAAAGGTGAGTATTGCCTGTGCTATTTTTTTTTTATTTTTTTAACATTTCTCATCTTTTAGGGAAAAAAAAAATAGTCTGAAGTTGGGATTTGACTTAAAAAAAATTGAAGAGGAAGCTTGTAAAAAAGCAAAAGTTGCTTCAAAAATATTTAGGGTAAATACTGTAATAAAAACTGAAAATATGTGCTCACTAAACATACACCATACTTCTTTCTGAGCACAAAGTTTGTTTCATAGAAAGGGTTTCTGTATTTTTTTTTGCTGTGCTGCAGTTATATTATACGGTCAGTTTGAATGTAAATAGTGTTTAGTATAGTTCATCTTTATTAGCAGCTGGCCTTCACCCACACAAGTCTTATGTACAGAACTGTACATCCAGCTTGAACACACTAATGCCTTTTCTATGTAAAACACGCATTGCCATATTAAAATGTAGCTGAAATTATTTTATGAGCACTTATTCATTCAAAGTGGCCTCTTAGGCCCCATACTCACGAGCAAACATGTCTGCTGAAACTGGCCCGCAGGCCAGTTTCAGCAGACATGTTTGGTCGTGTGTGGGCGCGAGCGGGCCGAATTCCAGCAAACATTTGCCCGCCGGGCCTTTTCCCAGCAGACAAATATTCCTGGACTTGTTTTAAAACAGTCCGCTGGAATTCAGCCCGCTCGGACATGTACGGTCGTCAGTACAGACCTACCGTACATGTCCAGGCGCCCGCCGTCCCTCGCATGCGTCGAATGACTTCGACGCATGCGTGGAAGCATTTTAAAGGCGGGCCGCCCACGTCGCCGCGTCATTGTCGCGGCGACACCGCGTCATCGACGCGGCGACACCGCGGACACGCCCCGCGTATTGTTTACGCGCGGACTTCTGTACGATGGTGTGTACAACCATCGTACAGAAGCCCTCTGGCAGACATGTATGGTGGAAACGGTCCGACGGACCGCTTTCACCATACATGTTTGTCCGTGTGTACCCGGCCATAGTTGCACAATGCTTTTCTCACTACTATAGACTTTTCCAGAGCAACTTATTGCACAACATAGTCAATAAACCTATCGGCTGTAGCTGGAGGCACAATTTCCTATAAGATGAGGCAGAGGAGAGGGCCCTGGAGTTTAACTTCCTAGCAAGCTAGAATGCTGGGGTCAGCGTGACGCATTTCCAGAAGTCCTTGCAACATTATCAGTGATGCAACACCACTGTACTACTGTTTCTTTTTGTGAAGGGAAGTGCGTTTGTAGACCCGACAGCCAATGACAACCTTGCAATAAAAGATGTATATTGACTTTAGAGAAGAGGGAAGTGCAGGTGCGATTAGATATCTTTTGCCAGGGCTTGGGTCATGAACAGGAACACCAGGGATTAGCAAGTGCACCTGTCTATGACTATATGTACAGAATGCAGACAGGGGTTGTGTTTGCAGATACTGTTATACATTTATTTTGTATACATACACTAAATTACCAAAAGTTTTGGGACACCTGTCTTTCCATGCACATGAACTTTAATGGTATCCCAGTCTTAGTCCATAGGGTTTAATTTTGGGTTGGCCCACCTTTTGCAGCTATAACAACTTTGAATCTTCTGGGAAGGCCGTTCACAAGGTTTGTCTATGGGAATGGTATACAGTTGAACCTCGGATTACGAGCATAATCCGTTTCAGGAGTATGCTCGTAATCCAAAGTACTTGCATATCAAAGCGAATTTTCCCATTGAAGTCAATGGAAACGAAAATAATTTGTTCCGCATTGACTTCAATGGGATGCAATACTGAATGCGGCCAGAGGTGGGGGGTGCCAGAGAGCGCCGAAAAGGCCTGAGGACACTTCGGCTCGTTTCCTGTGCCTCCGTACCTTAGGCCAAATGAGGTACTGCAGGCCAATATTCGGCTTTTCTCTGCTCCTGCGCCCTGTACCTCAGGCCAAATAAGGTACTGCAGGCCTATTTTTAGCTCTGCTCGGCTTCTGCGCTCCCGTACCTCAGACCAAATGAAGTACTGAAGGCCTATTTAGCTTGAATTCTGCTCGTCTTGCGAGTCAACACTCGCAAACCGAGTCAGAATTAAAAAAAAAAGTTGCTCGCAAATCAAAACGCTCTCAAACCAAGTTACTCTTAAACCGAGGTTCCACTGTGGAATGGCTTAACTGCACTCCCCCCACATCTTAATTACTACTAGTTAACTATATATGTATTATATCTGGACTGGTTACATGCATAAAAAACAATGCTCACATATTTGATTAATTAAATGAAAACAATCATATACTACATTATTCAAAACATGATGATTGCTCAAAATAAACTTGTGACTTGATACCAGTGCTAAAAGATAAATTATGCTTAATAGTGGCTATTGATCTCAGTTATATAGATAAATAGAGTGATATATCAAATGACTTGTGTGAACAAAGTCTATTAACCTCTTCCCGCCCAAGGACGTCCTGGACTTTCAGTTGGGATATCTGAATAATGGGTGCAGCTACGGGCATCATTCAGATATCCATCTTTTCAGCTGGCGATTCTGTGCACCATAAAAACGATCATAGCGGCAGTCCCGCCGCTTGATCGTTCTTATAGGAGATGGAAAGGGGACGTCCCACCCTCCCGCCGCCATTCCAGTGCTTCTCCGGTCTTTCTCGTGCCATCGGGGACCCGGAGAAATGATATGCCGTCACCGGATGTTTGGCCAAGCCCAACCCCTGAAAAACAACCCCACATCATAATCCACCAAATGATTTGGACCAGTGCACAAAGCAAGGTCCATAAAAACATGGATGAGCGAGTTTGGGGTGAAGGAACTTGACTGGCCTGCACAACCAAAAAGAACACCTTTGGGAAGAATGGTGGAACATTCCCATAGACACACTTCTAAACCTTGTGGACTGCCTTCCCAGAAATAATTGAAGCTGCAAAGGGTGGGGCAACTCAATATTGAACCCTACAGACTAAGACTGGGATGCCATTAAATTTCATGTGCGTGTAAAGGTAGGTGTCCCAATACTTCTGATGATATAGTGTCGCTGCATATCAGGCCTAAAAGTGGGTAGCTTTAACTGGATCATTACAGCAGGGTACAAGTACTAGAGAAATTCATGCACAAGGTCTGGAATCTTCCAAAATTTTTGAGCTACTTTGGAAAAAATTGGGTTAGCATGTCCAACTCCTTTCCCCCAGAGCAGTCATATATGCACGCCCCACGTCTTCATAGCAGCCATATAAACTGTTGTCTTTTCTTCCCCGCCCACCAATTAGCTTTATTGCACATCACTGATATTTATTGATCACTAGCAGGGGTCAAGTCCTGGGGAAAAAAGTGTGGGAACTCCCACCCAAGATCCACTCCCCCACCAAAAACAAAACAAAAAAAAAATTATGGGGGGTGGGTGGTATGTAGATAAGAGGGGTGCGGATTTTATGGGTTGGGTAGTATAAAATACACCACTGGCCAGTGGCAGTTTATTAACCCCTTTGTGCTGCATTAGTGACACCAGTGTCAGTGTTTATGAACCTTTTCATGCTGCACCAAATAGGGGTAATAAACACTGACACTGGTGTCACTAATGCAGCACAAAGGGGTTAATAAACTGCCACTGGTCACCAATGCATCAGTGGAAGTACATTATCCCCCTCATTGCTGAATACCATTAAAAACATCAGACAGTTAACACAGCTAAGCCACTGTGATACAACACTGCCTTAGGTAGGTTAGGTTTTTAGCCTCTGCAAACTTACTTACGTACTCCCCCGCCCACAGTACAGATCCCCTCCCCTCACAGTACAGATCCCCCCCAGTACAGATCCCCCCCCATTCAGTACAGATCACCCCCATTCAGTACAAATCCCCCCCCCCTTCAGTACAAATACCTCCCCCTTCAGTACAAAGCCCTCCCCCTTCAGTACAGATCCCCCATTCAGTACAGACCCCCCCATTCAGTACAGATCCCCCCATTCAGTACATATCACCCCCCATTCAGTACATATCACCCTTCAGTACAGATTCCCCCCTTCAGTACAGACCCCCACAGTACAGAGTTTCCCCCTTCAGTACAGACCCCCACAGTACAGATTTCCCCCCTTCAGTACAGACCCCCACAGTACAGAGTTTCCCCCTTCAGTACAGACCCCCACAGTACAGAGTTTCCCCCTTCAGTACAGACCCCCACAGTACAGATTTCCCCCCTTCAGTACAGACCCCCACAGTACAGATTTCCCCCCTTCAGTACAGACCCCCACAGTACAGAGTTTCCCCCTTCAGTACAGACCCCCACAGTACAGAGTTTCCCCCTTCAGTACAGACCCCCACAGTACAGAGTTTCCCCCTTCAGTACAGACCCCACAGTACAGATTTCCCCCCTTCAGTACAGACCCCCACAGTACAGAGTTTCCCCCTTCAGTACAGACCCCCACAGTACAGATTTCCCCCCTTCAGTACAGACCCCCACAGTACAGAGTTTCCCCCTTCAGTACAGACCCCCACAGTACAGATTTCCCCCCTTCAGTACAGACCCCCACAGTACAGATTTCCCCCCTTCAGTACAGACCCCCACAGTACAGATTTTCCCCCTTCAGTACAGACCCCTACAGTACAGAGTTTCCCCCTTCAGTACAGACCCCCACAGTACGGATTTTCCCCCTTCAGTACAGACCCCCACAGTACAGATTTCCCCCCTTCAGTACAGACCCCCACAGTACAGATTTTCCCCCTTCAGTACAGACCCCCACAGTACAGATTTCCCCCCTTCAGTACAGACCCCCACAGTACAGAGTTTCCCCCTTCAGTACAGACCCCCACAGTACAGATTTTCCCCCTTCAGTACAGACCCCCACTGTACAGATTTTCCCCCTTCAGTACAGACCCCCACAGTACAGATTTTCCCCCTTCAGTACAGACCCCCACAGTACAGATTTTCCCCATTCAGTACAGACCCCCACAGTAAAGATTTTCCCCCTTCAGTACAGACCCCCACAGTACAGATTTTCCCCCTTCAGTACAGACCCCCACAGTACAGATTTTCCCCCTTCAGTACAGACCCCCACAGTACAGATTTCCCCCCTTCAGTACAGACCCCCACAGTACAGAGTTTCCCCCTTCAGTACAGACCCCCACAGTACAGATTTTCCCCATTCAGTACAGACCCCCACAGTACAGAGTTTCCCCCTTCAGTACAGACCCCCACAGTACAGATTTTCCCCATTCAGTACAGACCCCCACAGTACAGATTTTCCCCCTTCAGTACCATAATGTACCTCAGATGATCCTGACATGCACGGACAGCACTAGTGGACTGGTCGGGTCCCCTGTGTAGACATGCAGGAGGAGGGGGAGGCATCACTCTGCTCGTGCCAAAACTGATCAGAGCCGCGACCACGGAGAGCAGGGCAGGACCTGACGGGTGTCACTCCAGTGTGGCTCGCACACCCCCCCCGCCCCCGCAAAGCCACTACCTCTGGTTCCTCTCTCTGTGAGTCTTCTGAAATTGCGCGCCGCTGCCTAATCCCGCCCGCTGTCTCTGAACCCGCCCGCTCAGCCTCGCTTACGCTACGGGGGGGGGGTGCCTGCTGCTCCGCTGCCTAATCCCGCCCGCAGTCTCTGAACCCGCCCGCTCTGCCTCGCTGTCTCTTCAGTGGGGGGACGCCTGCTGCTCCGCTGCCTAAACCCGCCCGGCGCCCAATCCTAATCTCTGCTCGAGTCCTGCAAAGGGAACGCGCGTTCCTGCTGTAAAAAAAGTGCAGGGACGCCGTTCCCACGCGTTCCCGCAGGACTCGAGCCCTGATCACTAGTAATATGTAATGTGTTTTTCGGAGGCTAAGCATTAATCACAAAGATTTCCTTGGTAGACCTACTTGACAGAGGGGCAACTGGAGCTCACTGCTGGAAAGTGGGACCTGGATTCCACTCTGCTCTGTTTAATGTAGGTTATGGATGATCAACCTACTGTTTAATGATAAAGAGCGCAGAAGAAGACAGGACTCGCCATGACTCCTGGTAGTTCTAGTTAATCACTGAAGTAGATCGACAGTAAAATATGAGGAGTGGGAATCCAAGTTGAATCCAAGAAAAGGATTTTATGTTAAAGTGGTGTTCCGGCCAAAGATAAAAATAAAGGCCAGCAGCTACACATACTGCAGCTGCTGGCTTTTAATAAATGGACACTTACCTGTCCTGGAGTCCCTCCATGTCGGCATTCAGCTGATGTTTCCATCAGCTGTAGGGTGCTGCCTGCATTGAATTTGTTGCACTGCAGTTTGGCCTATTCTCTGCACACACTGGGCCAGATTCTCGTAGAAATGCGGCGGCGTAACGTATCTCCTTTACGTTACACCGCCGCAAGTTTTACGGGCAAGTGCTTGATTCACAAAGCACTTGCCTGTAAACTTGCGGCGGCGTAGCGTAAAGTCCACCGGCGCAAGCCCGCCTAATTCAAATAATCCATGTAGGAGGCGTAGATCATTTAAATTAGGCGCGTTCCCACGCCGTTTGTACTGCGCATGCTCCGTCTCTAATTTTCCCGCTGTGTATTGCGCAAAATTACGTCGCAAGTACGTCATTGGTTTCGACGTTAACGTAAATGGCGTCCAGCGCCATTCACGGACGACTTACGCAAATGACGTAAAATTTTCAAATTGCGACGCGGGAACACCGGCCATACTTAACATTGAGTATGCCACCTAGGGGGCATGTTAAACTTTACGCCGCGTAACTCTTACGGAAACAACGTAAAATCACTACGACGGGCAATCGTACGTTCGTGAATCGGCATAACTAGTCATTTGCATATTCTACGCCGACCGCAATGGAAGCGCCACCTAGCGGTCAGCGTAGATATTGCACCCTAAGATACAACGGCGCTGGCCGTCGTATCTTAGGCATGTTTAAGTGTATCTCAGCTTGAGAATACACTTAAACATACGACGGCCTTAGATTCGGACTTACATCGGAGTAACTGCTGATACGCCGGCGTAATTCTATGTGAATCCGGCCCAGAGTATTCACAAAGGTACTTGCACCCAGGGTCGGTGCTACCACTAGGAAAACTAGGCAGGCGCCTAGGGTGCACTGCTGCCTAAGGACGCCCGGCCGCTGGTTTCCCTCCGCGTCTGTATGCTCTGCAGGCTGCAGCATGTAACTAAATCAGTCTCAGGCAGTTGCTCCATCCGACCAGTAGTGTAATTAGAGGCACAGCGTGCACAGCATTGGAGCTAGAGGAAACATAGCCGATGCTTCCTGTATAGCCCTGCCTCCTGTCACATGGGCAGGACAAAGAGGGTGGAGTCAAGGGTGGAGCCATTGGGGTGGCAAAATTAGATTTCCCTTCTTCTGTTTAAAATCCTTGCACAAGCCCTGCTTGCATCCCTACTCAGGGCCGAAACTAAGGGGGGTGGCATGTGCCCTGGGCATCACAATGAGAGGGATGCTGCTAGGGTTGCTACCTGTCTGGGTTTTTACTGGGACTGTCCAGAGATTCGACTTAAATCCTGGAGTCCCAGTGAATCTGTGCTTAATACCAGAGCTCAGTGCTGACATTTTTGAGTGATGTTTTTCAGTAGTCTAAAGTTGCGTCATTCACATAGGAAAGTAGGACAGTTTAGGGGGCTTGTGTGTCTGCACAGATGGCACTAAACACATGAGTCAGACACGAGATTTGTACATAACATTTATTGAACTCAGCAACTTTTTCTCGTTTCAACATGAAGCATACGGAAAACAATAGAAACTTTGTAGAACGTCTTCGTAGTCTAGTGTTGCACAATGCACTTCACAATTGCATTCTACTCAAAGAAGCACCACATGCCTAAACCTTGTGGTAGGAGAACAGAGCAGCTCTTTATAGTACACACTTTGTGATAACATCCCACTTTGAATGGATAACACTCTTACTATAGCTCTGTATACTATACTACTGCAGCTACTCTCTGCTGCACCGGCAGAGATACATAGGGGCAGAATGGGGCCTTAGGCAAGGTAGCAGCTTGGACATTATTTGTATTTTCTCAACTAGCATAGCATCACCACAACCAATATTAATATACACTTATTGGGAAAAAAATTGTACCAAAGACATGTAGCAGAACACATTTGGCCTAAATTTATAAAGAAGTTTGACTTTTTGATTTTTGCATTTGCATTGTTTTATACTAGAGAGTAGAAAATATATATATATATTTTTTTTTCCCAAAAGTTCTAGTCTTTTTTAATTTATATAAGAAAAAATAAATAACACAGTGGTGATCAATTACCTCCACCAAAAAGCTCTATTTATGTGAAAAAAATGATATAAAATAAATTTCCGTACAGTGTTGCATGACCGCGCAATTGCCAGTTAGATTAGAGCAGTACTGAATAGCAAAACATGCCCTGGTGATGAAGGGGGTAAAACTTTCTGGAGGTCAAATGGTTAAATAGGTGAGGAAGTCCTTTAGAGTTTTTGGCCCGGATTCAGATAGAATGGCATAACTATATGCGGGCGTAGCGTATCTCATATACGCTACGCCACCGTAACTTTGAGAGGCGAGTACTGTATTCAAAAAGAACTTGCGCCCAAAGTTACGGCAGCTTAGCGTATATATGGGCCGGCGTAAGCCTGCCTAATTCAAAGTAGGCTGGTAGGGGGCGTGTTGTATGGTAATGAATCGTGACCCCGCGTAAATGACGCACCTAACGAACGGCGCATGCGCGCACATGCTCAGTATCACGTTGAATTTTCTCCCTAACTCACGCCAGGTCAATGTTTAGTCGACGTGAACGTAACCTACTCCCATCCCCATTCACGGACGACTTACGCAAACGACGTAAAATACGACGCTGTTCCGACGTTTCCGACGTCCATACCTAACATGACTTACCCCTGCTTTATGAGGGGTAAAGTTACGCCGGTCGGACGTCTTGCGTAAACAGTGTATTTTAACACGCCGGGGCGCAAGTACGTTCGTGAATCGGCGTATCTAGCTCATTTGCATATTCAACGTGGAAATCAACGGAAGCGTCACATAGCGGCCAGCGTAAATATGCACCTAAGATACGTTGGCGTAAGAGACTTACGTCAGTCGTATCTTAGACAAATTCTGGCATATCTGATTCTTTGAATCAGGCGCCGAGATACGACGCCTCACATTCAGACTTACGAATGACTCTGGAGAGTCTTTTGTGAATCCGGGCCTTTAAGTCCAAAGCATGTATCCATATCCCTGGAGCCCACGTCTGGATTCCCACAAGAGGTGGTAAAGTGCAAGTAGTGGATCACATCCTTAGCAGCATACTTGTTCCCTGGATGGGGAAACCTGAAACCGACAGTATAATGCACTTAAATAATACTACGCAAGTTTGACGCAAGTTTGACCCTCCTACATTATTCATAAAGTATTCAGACCCCTTTCACTTTTTTCAATCTTCTTATGTTGCAGCCTTGTACTACAGCTGTTTAAATTTATTTGTTCTCATTAATCTACACTCAATATCCCATAATTGAAAACAGAATTTTAGAAATGTCTGTGAATTTTTTTAAAAGGTAAAACTAAAATATCACATTGGCATAAGTATTCAGACCCTTTGCAACAACACTTGAAATTTAGCTCAGGTGCCTCCCATTTCTCTTAAACGTTGTTGAGGTTTTAATACAACTTGATTGGAGTCTACCTGTGGTAAATTATGTAAATTGATTGGACATGATTTAGAAAGGCAAACACCTCTCTATAAAATACCAGAGCAAAAGGCATGAGGTCAAAGGAACTGCCTGCAGAGTTTGGAGGTGTCTGGTGAGCTATACCCTGCCTACCTTTTCAATGCACTGATCTCTTTTTCCATTTAGTGCCATCCTAGCCAATTCATAGACAGTACAGTTACAATACAATTCAACACAGTTCTCCTATGACTCCACCTCACAATCCCAGATACCCCACGTTTTTTTCGTCTGTAATCTTATTGCTGTATCTTAAGTGAGGTTGTTGATCCTAGCTCTGTTTTATAAAAAAACTATATGTTTTTATTAGGGTTGTCCCGATACCACTTTTTTAGGACCAAGTACAAGTACCGATACTTTTTTTCAAGTAGTCGCCGATACCGAATACCGATACTTTTTTTAAATGTGTCCCCAAATGCAGCCATGTCCCCCCCATATGCAGCCATGTCCCCCACATATGCAGCCATGTCCCTCTAGCCATGTCCCTCACATATGCAGCCATGTCCCTCTAGCCATGTCCCTCACATATGCAGCCATGTCCCTCTGGCCATGTCCCTCACATATGCAGCAATGTCCCTCTAGCCATGTCCCTCACATATGCAGCCATGTCCCTCTAGCCATGTCCCTCACATATGCAGCCATGTCCCTCTGGCCATGTCCCTCACATATGCAGCAATGTCCCTCTGGCCATGTCCCTCACATATGCAGCAATGTCCCTCTAGCCATGTCCCTCACATATGCAGCCATGTCTCTCACATATGCAGCAATGTCCCTCTAGCCATGGCCCCTTAACATATGCAGCCATGTCCCTCACATATGCAGCAATGTCCCTCACATATGCAGCAATGTCCCTCTAGCCATGTCCCTCACATATGCAGCCATGTCCCTCACATATGCAGCAATGTCCCTCTAGCCATGGCCCCTTAACATATGCAGCCATGTCCCTCACATATGCAGCAATGTCCCTCACATATGCAGCAATGTCCCTCTAGCCATGTCCCTCGATGCGGCGGCACGATGCGGCAGGAGCGGCGGGGGGGGGGGAGGGGGGGGGGAAGTATTCTATTTAGGAATCGGGGGTATTTGCGCGAGTACGAGTACTCCCGCAAATACTCGGTATCGGTCCCGATACCGATACTGGTATCGGTATCTGGACAACCCTAGTTTTTATGTATAGTAAATTTATTTTTTACTACATTGATTCATGTTATCAGTACCGAGAAAGTCCATTTATAATTTTTTGCCTGGGTGATAGTTGATACTTAGTTGATACCTTTCTATTCCCGGTCCCCCTCTTTTTCTCAACACAGTCGAAATCAGATGACCCTGCATGGTAGAGCTTACAATCCAAAGGGAGGGTCAAATGATACAAAAGACAATTACTGTGGGGGATAAGCTGATGGAGATTGTGGAAATACAGTTGTTAGATTGAGGAGGGATAGGCTTCTCTGATAAGAAGGTTTTTCAGGGATTGCCTAAAAGTCAACAGAGTAGGAGAGAGCCAAACAGGTTGGGTTTGGGAGTTCCATAGAATGGGAGAGGCTCAGGAAAAGTCCTGGAGGCGAGCATGGGAGGAGGTGACAAGTGGGCTAGAGAGCAGGAGGTCTTGGGAGGAATAAGGAGAATGAATAGGTTGGTATTTGGAGACTAGGTTACTGATAAAGCTGGGGACAAGGTTGTGGATGTCTTTGTACTGTATTACTGGAGAGAGGGACAGGCAAATGTTTTTTTTTTAAATCCTTTTAGTCAGAAAAATAGGAACAATTACATATGCATATTTCAGATTTAGTGTTTCCAAACAATCACAACTGCTTTGCTAAAAAAAACACATGTTTATTAGCTTAACAGTTTAGCTCAGCTAAACAGCTGTTACACACAGCTAAATGATCAGAAGAGTAACACCCCCTCCCTTCCCCTGCTCTGTTCAGATTAGGCCATATGGAGATTCAGTTAGAGTTATAGAGTAGAAAGAAATGCTTCTCTTTTAAGAAAACTAGAGTGCTCTGAAAAACAGTGTCTTGGGTTTAACTTGTATTAAATGCTATGGCCATTATATTTTATCTATAACACTGTTTATATCCTCAATGAGTACTGTTTGCTAGCAACCAGATCCTGCAGATCATGGATTGATAAGGGAAGATGAAGAATTATGACCTGTTAATAGCTACCAGAGATTGCCAACGCTATACCTTCCCCTGGGCCCTGGCTAGGCTTATGTAACACCCCCTAGCTAGGATGCTTTACAGTTTGAGACAAATTTTGTTTTTGGCTCTCCTGTAGCCAGTGGAGTGAGGTTTGATTGCTTTTGGCTATTCTGGGTTCTGCTGGTTGCAGACTCGACTGCTTCTGCCTGATATCTGGTAAGTTCCAGAATTTAGTGGGTGGTAGAGGCAGATCCTCTCTTGCATATTCATATAGTCTCAGACAATGCCAGAAGGGAAGAATGGCCAGTAGGGAGCTGAGGTGGGAATAAATAGGTTAGGGACTGAAACAGCAGGGTCCTTGTCCTGTGAAAGAAGACCCAGCTCCTATAGCCAAAGTTTTTAGAAGAGGCCCTCTGGGTACCAGCTCCAGTTAGAGCTAGGGGACCCACGTCAAATTTCCTGAGAGCAGTTGCGGAAAGTCCAGAGGATCTGACCTGGAGGCACACAGTACAGAAGCGGTCTGTACTGGTCTACATTTATACTGAAATCAGTGCTATAAATATGCACTAATTACTGTATAAATGTGACTGGCAGGGAAGGGGTTAACACTAGGGGGTGAGGAAGGGGTTAAATGTATTCCCTATATAGTGTTCTAACTGTGGGGGAAGGGGGGTGACTGGGGGAGGTGACCGATCTGTGTCCCTATGTACAAGAGACACAGATCCGTCTCCTCTCTCCCTGACAGCACCGCTGTCTGTGAGAGCCGGCAATGAGAAATTATCTCATATGTAAACATATGAGATCATCTCTCATTGGCCGCACAGATCGCCTAGCAAACGGCCACTCCGATTGGCCGTTCACGGCGATCTGTGATTGGCTGTGTCCAAGGGACACGGCCAGCACAGCAGTTCCCAGCTGCGCGCTGGGGAGCGCGCGCGGGGAACGCGGAAAGGGGCGGACGTCAAATGACGGCGCCCCAGAGAAGTAGAACCACCCTGCGCCCGTATATAGTCGTATGGCCGTCGGGAAGTGGTTAAACAATAAATAAAAAATAAAAAAAAGACCCTGTATGCCTGGTTCTTGTGAGGAGGGACTGGGAGCCTACTATGCGCTTTGCTGTTTGCACCTACTAGGGAATAGAATGCAGGACAAATGGCGGGACCCGTTAGGGGTTTGTGCGTTACAATTACCAGATCACCAACAGAATCTGGTTATAGGATTTGTTAATCCCTACAAGAAGCACTCCCAAGGCACACACACACTTTGCCTCAGGGCCGTAGAAAATAACATATCCTGTTCAAAAGCTTTCCACTCTATAGAAATGACACCTGGAAAGGAATTGCTTGGGGCTACACGGACACTTCCTGTCCTCCTATCTTTATACACAAGTGTTTGTACAGGGTGGATGTGAGCAGTGTGGAAAGTTGTGCAGCAGATAACAGACCAGGTTATATTCTTAGCCCAGCGTTTCTTTCAGCTGCTTGATGCTCGGAGGGGGGAAATAAAACTTAAAATAGCAGCAGTGCATCTTGCTATAAACACCTTATGACGATGTGTGTTTGTGGTCTGTCCACTTCCCCTCAGGCCCCGAGCATAACTGTCCGCTTTACAGCGAACATTTACACACAGCTTGCCCACCACACCTATGTATGATCGACGGTGTCTAAAAATAAGGCCTATTAACAGCCTGGGAGGCTTAAAGCTTGGCAGTATTGAGATGGACACAAATAGGAATGCTATAACGTATCGGGGGGAAAAAAATGGATGATAGGGGTTTAGTTTAAAGGGAAATGTTTAACTTAAAGTGACCCTGTCGCAAAAAAATAATAATTTTAAGCAAGCCAAATCCCCACAGCAGGAGGGTTGATCTTCTGAACCTTATCCATTACAGGACAGAGTGGTGGAAGGTCAGCAGTATAAACTGGTAATGCTCTGTACACACGAGCGGTTTTCCATTCGAAAAAAAACGATGGTTTTCCCGACGGAATTCCTCTCAAGCGTGCCTTGTATATACACGATCACACAAAAGTCCAGTGAACTTTTGACTGCCAAGAATGCTGTGACATAAAAGACTACGACGAGCCGACAAAATGAAGTTCTATGCTTCCGAGCATGCTTCGAATTATTTCCGAGTATGTGCAGGTTTTTTTCCCATCGTAAAAAGCATACAGACTAATGGTTTTCCCACTAGGATTTTTTTCTGACGGAAAAAAAGAGATCCTGCTCTCTTTTTTTCCCCAGCAGTTTTCCCATCGGAAAAACTGCGATGGAGCATACACCTGGTCAGAATTCCTGGCCAAAAGCTCTCATTCCAGTTTTTCCACGGTCGTGTGTATGGGGCGTAAGAGCGGTGGAGGACCCACAAGATTGACACGCACTGGAATGTTTGGTTTGAAAAACCCTCGTGCCCCGTACACACGCTCGGGAATCCCGACGGGAAAAAAGAGCTGGTTCTCTTTTTTTTTGCCGGAGGGTTTGGCAGTTTTCCCATCGGAAAAACTCAGAGGGAGCATACACACGGCCAAAAGCTCTCATCGCAGTTTTCCCGTCGGAAAACCCGGTCGTGTGTACGAGGCATTATGGGATTTTGATGGCAACCAAAAGGAAAACAGATTACTGTTTGATTAAAACTTTTTTTATTACAAAATCTTTAAAATAACATTATTACCGTATTCATCAGCGTATACCGCGTACTTTTTTTCCCTGAAAATCAGGGCAAAATCGTGGGTGTGCGATGTACGCCGATACCCGCTTCCCGCCCTACGTTAGAACCACTGCGCCGACATATACCGAGCGCAGTACACTCTGGTATAGTCGGGCAGGCTCAGCTCCACTCGCGGTCCCGTCCTGTGTGTCCTGTACGTCCTTTACGCGAGAGGAGCCTGCCCGACTATACCCGAGTGTACTGCGCTCGGGAAGCGGGGATCGAGCGGCGAGGACACCACAATGGCCGCAGAAGGACGCCGGACCGCACAAGGCCGCCGATGGACGCGATGGACGGCGGGCAAGACACCGACGAGGGGCATCCAAACTGTAAGTATTTTTTTTTTCCAGGAATTTTCCTTCTAGGTTGGGGGTGCGCGCTATACGTTATAGCAAGATAAATACGGTATTTAAAAAATCACATATGGCTCATGTCAGGTCAGAAATCCATTACATACATCAATACATATGAGGTAGATATTTTGCAATATTGCATATCTCTTTGTAGAGTTTGATCTTCAGCAGATAATTCGCTTGGTCATTGTGTGCCCAGGAATGTTGGTTTTAGAGTGGATTCCTCAGGATTGGAGCAGCATTCAGCAGCTCAGGCAGCAAGAAAGGCAAATATGTACACTCCTTTTTTTAAATCAGATAATATTTATTAAAGGTTTAGTAAAAATACACACAGTAAAAAATACACAGATAAAAAACGTTGCCATTTTACACAAAGGGCCGGATTCAGAAAAGAGATATGACGGTGTATCTCCTGATACGCCGTCGTATCTCTGAGTGCGGGAGGTCGTATCTATGCGCCTGATTCAGAGAATCAGTTACGCATAGATATCCCTAAGATCCGACAGGTGTAAGTGTCTTACATCGTCGTATCTTAGGCTGCATTTTCTGGCTGGCCGCTAGGTGGCGCTTCCGTTTGTTTACGCAAGGAATATGCAAATTAGTATTTACGCCGATTCAGAAACGAACGACCGCCCGGCGCTTTTTTTTACGTCGTTTGCGTTCGGCTTTTTTCGGCGTATAGTTACCCCTGCTATATGAGGCATAGCTAATGTTAAGTATGGCCGTCGTTCCCGCGACAAAATTTGAAATTTTTACGTCGTTTGCGTAAGTCGTTCGCGAATAGGGCTGGATGTAATTTACGTTCACGTCGAAAGCATGACGATTTGCCAACGTCATTTGGAGCATGCGCACTGGGATATGTCCACGGACGGCGCATGCGCCGTTCGTTAAAAACGTGGGGTCACTACTATTTTACATAGTACACGCCCCCAACCAGCCTATTTTGAATTAAGCGAGCTTACGCCGGTCAAGTTACACTGCGCCGCCGTAAGTTTAAGCGCAAGTTGTATGTGAATACACAACTTGCTGCTCAAACTTACGGCGGCGTAGTGTATCTGAGATAGGCTACGCCCGCCTAAAGATAGGCAAAGCTCTCTGAATCCGGCCCAATGAGTTCGTAAAGCAACCATATGGCTCGTCGTATTATGAAAAGGATGTAAGCACTTTATACAGTAGACATAATATTTTTGAAATTATCTAGTAATCATCCAAAAAAATAAAGGGGACATTTTTCATACATATAACAATTAAAATCTGCTAGCAATGTGTTATAATGGACTATATCAGTCCTACTTTTAGTATAAAAAGGGAATGGCTGGAGATACTGACAAAGTTGACCACACTTTCTGGAACTTTCTTTAACAGCCCCTATGCTGGTAAGTAAGTCTCTCCCTCTCCAATATGGTGCTAACCGCATCTTGTCATTGTCTCATGGCTGGTGGACAGGAAGACAGCCGTCTCTGTGCTATAAGTTTTCAAGCAATAAAAAGTAAACATATTAATAACAGTTTAATGGATGGCTGAACAACATCTTTAGAAGCAGTGGCGTCACTAGGGTTGGTGTCACCTGGTGCGGTAAAATATGGTGTCACCCCCCCCCCCCCAATAAAAAAATTCAAATATTTTTTACCCTACTGTTTGCTCTCTGTTCTCCTTTCTTCCCCTTTTCTCTCTCTCCCTATCCATCTTTCTTGTGCGTTCTATCCCTTCTTCTTTCTCTCCATTTTTCTTTGTCCCCTCCCCCCACCTCTCTTTCTCCAGAACCGGAATTCAGAATTCTCAGGAGCCTATAGGCCAGGGGCGTACCTCTGCATCCTTCAATATCTTTTTGTTACTACTGTGTACCCCTCTCCACAACTGCACCTCTGGACCACTTTACATTGCACAGTACCCTGCACCCCTTTACATTACACAGCCCCCTGCACCACTGGACCCCTTTACATTACACAGCCGCCTGCACCTCTGCACCCCTTTACATCACATAGCCCCCTGCACCTCTGGACCCTTTTACACTACACAGCCCTCTGCACCCCTTTACATTACACAGCACCCTGCACCTCTGGACCCTTTTACATTACACAGCCACCTGCACCTCTGGACCCCTTTACATTACACAGCACCCTGCATCACTGCACCCGTTTTACATTACACAGCACCCTGCATCACTGGACCCCTTTACATTACACAGCACCCTGCATCACTGCACCCCTTTTACATTACACAGCACCCTGCATCACTGGACCCCTTTACATTACACAGCACCCTGCATCACTGCACCCCTTTTACATTACACAGCCGCCTGCACCTCTGCACCCCTTTACATCACATAGCCCCCTGCACCTCTGGACCCTTTTACACTACACAGCCCTCTGCACCCCTTTACATTACACAGCACCCTGCACCTCTGGACCCTTTTACATTACACAGCCACCTGCACCTCTGGACCCCTTTACATTACACAGCACCCTGCATCACTGCACCCCTTTTACATTACACAGCACCCTGCATCACTGGACCCCTTTATATTACACAGCACCCTGCATCACTGCACCCCTTTTACATTACACAGCCGCCTGCACCTCTGCACCCCTTTACATCACATAGCCCCCTGCACCTCTGGACCCTTTTACACTACACAGCCCTCTGCACCCCTTTACATTACACAGCACCCTGCACCTCTGGACCCCTTTACATTACACAGCACCCTGCATCACTGGCCCCCTTTACATCTCATAGCCCCCTGCACCTCTGGACCCTTTTACATTACACAACACCCTGCATCACTGCACCCCTTTTACATTACACAGCCACCTGCACCTCTGGTCATGTCAGCTAAAAAAAAAAAAAAAAAATGTTTTTTTTAAATCGGGATGGTGTCACCCCTCTAGTGGGTGTCACCCGGTGCGGCCCGCACCCCCCGCACCCCCCTAGCAACGCCACTGTTTAGAAGTGTCACTTTAGGATCATAAGGTAGTGGCAAAAAAATAAATAAAGAATTGGTTCCTGAATAGTTTGAAAGATGCTAGAACAGAATCTGTATAATTTAGGACAACGGCGAAGCATATGGATTAAGGTGCTGACAGTGCTAGAGAATCTAAGGCAGGGGTGTCCAAACTTTTTTCAAAGAGGGCCAGATTTCATGAAGTGAACATGTGTGAGGGCCGACCATTTTGCCTGACTTTTTTCTCTATCTATCTCTCTCAAAAGGAAAGGAACCGCGTTACGGTTTGATGTGGCCCCCCAAGTATATCCATCTGTTGCCACCAAAGCTCGAGAGTGTTATGTTTTGTATGCTGTTAATATATCTATTTTCTTTAGCCTGACAAATCCCCAAGCGCTACGCTCATTCTTAGTATGAGCCGGGGCGTGTTCACAAGTCTATGTGCCCGAGCCCGCAAGGAAGCTGGCAGCGCCACCGCTAATCACAGGCACAGTGACATTTCCCCGATCTCTGCATCTGCAGTTCGCAGATGCAGAGATCGGGAATAGTCACAGTGCCTGTGATTGGCTCTTCGCGCTGTCAGCTTCATAGCGGCTCTGGCACATACACTTGTGAACACGCCCCGGCTCATACTAAGAATGAGCGTAGCGCTTGGGGATTTGTCAGGCTAAAGAAGATAGATATATTAACAGCATACAAAACATAACACGCTCGAGCTTTGAGGGCCACAGATGGATATACTTGGCGGGTCACAGATGTATATATATGCAAATTCCAAGTGGGGGCCACATTAAACCAGGACGGACTTTGGACATGTCTGATCTAGGGAAACATTGGGATTCTATTGTGCCCCAGGTGTACAATTTTTAAGGGGTATAATAGACTCTATGTAATGTACACTATATTGTCAAAAGTATTGGGATGCCTGCCTTTACATGCACATGCACTTTAATGGCATCCCAGTCTTGGTTCATAGGGCTCAATATTGAGTTGGCCCAACCTTTGCAGCTATAACAGCTTAAATTCTTTCTAGGTAGGCTGTCCACACGGTTTAGGAATGTGTCTATGGGAATGTTTGACCATTCTTCCAGAAGCACATTTATGAAGTCAGGCACTGATGTGGACAAGAAGGCTCTCAGTCTCCGGTCTAATTCATCACAAAGGTGTTCTTTCGGGTTGAGGTCAGAAATCTGTGCAGGCCAGTCAAGTTCCTCCACCCCAAACTTGCTGATCCATGTTTTTACGGACCTTGCTTTGTGCACTGCTCCAAATTATTTGGTGGGGGGAGGGGGGGTTATGGTGTGGGGTTGTTTTTCAGGGGTTGGGCTTGGCCCCTTAGTTCCAGTGAAGGGAACACTTAAGGCATCAGCATACCAGGACATTTTGGACAATTTCATGCTTCCAACTTTGTGGGAACAGTTTGGGGATGGCCCCTTCCTGTTCCAACATGACTGCGCACCAGAGCACAAAGCAAGGTCCATAGAGACATGGATGAGCGAGTTTGGAGTGGAGGAAAAGAATGTATGTGAAAACACCACAAAATATATTCCCATGGGCAATAGGTTTAAAAGGCTAAAAATAAAACCTATGTGGGTCACGGCCAAAGTTAAAAAAGCTATAAATAAAGAGAAAAGAGCTTTTAAAAAAGTGCAAAATGAATAAACATTCAATGAACTTTATTATTAAAATTATAAATTATAAGTGCCTTTTGTGACTCTTATTTGTAAGGCCCCGTACACACGGTCGGACCAAACCGATGAGAATAAAGCGAAGTTCAGTTTCATCGGACCAAACCGACCGTGTGTATAGGCCATCGGTCTGTTTTCCTTCGGTTCAAAATTTTAAAACATGCTTCAAAACCGAACCGATGGACCGCTGCCCCATCGGACCAAACCGATGGTTAGTACAGAAAAGCATTGGTTCAAAACCTGCGCATGCTCAGAATCAAGTCGACGCATGCTTGGAAGCATTGAACTTCGTTTTATTCAGCGCGTCGTGTGTTTGAAGTCACCGCGTTCTGACCTGATCGGATTTTGGACTGAGGGTGTGTACACATATCAGGCCGTACGGCCACTTCAGAGGTGAACCGATGAAAACGGTCCGACGGACCAGTCACATCGGTTTGGTCCGACCGTGTGTACAAGGCCTAACACACAAAGTTCATATAGTGAAAAGATGCAGCATATGTGGAATCTTATTCAGGCAACCTCCTGCATATGTCTCCTATGCTTTCAATCACTGAGCATTGCAAGATGTCTGATATGTTTCGCTTGAAAACAATCACATATGTTTGAAGGTATGATGCCTCATAAGGTAAAAGTTGGCCTCTTACCAGAAATGATGGACCCCTATTACAGAGATCAAACTCACTGTAGGATATTCGCCTGTCTGGATATCATCCACTTGGTTGTCCTGTTTTCATGCAACTCAGAGACTTGAACTCAGATGATTCAAAGACCAAGGAATTGGATTGCTTTCATGGGTCGTTCAGCTTATTAACTGGCTTGGAAATCTCAAGTGTATTGATACCAGATCTTTATATCCATAACAATGTAAAGGAACTTCAAATATCAAGAAATCATATAGGTAAGGAAAGAAAAAGCCTCATAGTGTAAAACTATGTGGATTTATTAAAAAGCTTATAAAGGTTACACTTACTAAAAATCTGGAATTTCAAGCATGAAATATTGTAGTATCTTACGTCGATATCATTCGTCTAACCAGTTGGGTGGCATTACAGGGATTCTCCGATCCGATGCGTTTCCACAAAAATGGATTCTCCATTCCCAGTAGACAACATTTTTGTCGTTTACATTGTTATGGATATAAAGATCTGGTATCAATACACTTGAGATTTCCAAGCCAGAAGGTGAACGCCCATGGAAGCAATCAAATTCCTTGGTCTTTGAATCACCTGAGTTCAAGTCTCTGAGTTGTATGAAAGCAGGACAAGAATATACTCCTACAGCGAGTTTGATCTCTGTAATAGGGGTACACCATTGACATCATCAGATATCATATCTTCAAACATACATTGCTCATAAGTTTTCATACACTGGCAGAATTTATGATTTCTTGGCCATTTTTCAGAGAATATAAAGGATAACACAAAAACATTTATTTCACTCATGGTTAGTGTTTGGCTCAAGCCATTTATTATAAATCAACTGTGTTTACTCTTTTTAAATCATAATAACAACAGAAACTACCCAAATTACCCTGATCAAAAGTTTACATACCCTGATGATTTTGGCCCGATAACATGCACACAAGTTGAAACAAAGGGGTTAGAATGGCTATTAAAGGTAACCATCCTCATCTGTGATCTGTTTGCTTGTAATTAGTGTGTGTGTATAAAAGGTCAATGAGTTTCTGGACTCCTGGCAGACCCTTGCATCTTTCATCCAGTGCTGCACTAACGTTTCTGGATTCTGAGTCATGGGGAAAGCAAAAGAATTGTCAAGGGATTCGCGGGAAAAGGCAGTTTAATTGTATAAAACAGGAAAGGGATATAAAAAGATATCCAAGGAATTGAGAATGCCAATCAGCAGTGTTCAAGCTCTAATCAAGTAGTGGAAACTGAGGGGTTCTGTTGAAACCAAACCACGGTCAGGAAGACCAACTAAAATTTCAGCCACAGCTGCCAGGAAACTTGTTCGGGATGCAAAGAAAAACCCACAAATAACAGGTGAAATACAGGACTCTATGAAAACATGTGGTGTGGCTGTTTCAAGATGCACAATAAGGAGGCACTTGAAGAAAGATGGGTTGCATGGTCGAGCCATTATGACGCAAATTCCACAAAGTATCCCACTTACAATACGCCAAACAGCACAGAGACAAGCCTCAAACGTTCTGGTACAAAGTAATTTGGAGTGACAAGACTAAAATTGAGCTTTTTGGCCACAACCATAAACACTACATTTGGAGAGGAGCCAACAAGGCCTATGATGAAAGGTACACCATTCCTACTGTGAAACACGGAGGTGAATTGCTGATGTTTTGGGGATGTGTGAGCTACAAAGGCACAGGAAATTTAGGCAAAATTGATGGCAAGATGAATGCAGTATGTTATCAAAACATACTGGAGGAACATTTGCATTCATCAGCCAGGAAGCTGCGCATGGGACGTTCTTGGACATTCCAACATGACAATGATCCAAAACACAAGGCCAAGTCGACCTGTCATTGGCTACAGCAGAATAAAGTGAAGGTTCTGGAGTGGTCATCTCAGTCTCCTGACCTCAATATCATTGAGCCACTCTGGGGAGATCTCAAACGTGCAGTTCATGCAAGACAGACCATACATTTACAGGAACTGGAGGCTTTTTGCCAAGAGGAACGGGCAGCTTTACCATCTGAGAAGATAAAGAGCCTCATCCACAAATTCCACAAAAGACTTCAATCTGTCATTGATGTTAAAGGGGGCAATACACGGTATTAAGAACTGGGGTATGTAAACTTTTGATCAGGGTCATTTGGGTAGTTTCTGTTGTTATTTTGATTTAAAAAGAGTAAACACAGTTGATTGATAATAAATGGCTTCAGCCAAACACTAACCATGAGTGAAAGAAAAGTTTTTGTATTATCATTCATATTCTCTGTAAAATGGCCAAGAAATCATAAATTTTGCCAGGGTATGTAAACTTATGAGCACAACTGTATGTGATTGTTTTCAAGCCGAACATATCAGACATCTTGCAATGCTCAGTGATTGAAAGCATCGGAGACATATGCAGGAGGTTGACTAAATGAAATTCCATATATGCTGCATCTATTCACTATATGAACTTTGTATGTCAGGCACTTATTATTTATAATAAGTTTATTGAATGTTTATTCATTTTGCACTTTTTTGAGAAAGTATTATCTTATGCACAATGATCACTTTATTATATATTGTCACATTTTATATGGTTTATATATTATTATATAATATTTATAGACGTAGCACCCTGAAGTTTAGGCAGGGTTGCTATTAAATTTAGTTGCAGGCAATAGTTGCCTTGGCCAATTGTTAGGAGATCAATTGATTTCCCCCTAATTCTGGAATTGCTGCACTTCTGTCAGTAGGTGGCATGATAACTGGTAACATTGGATAAGACAAGGACACATTATGAATGAATGGGGTGTCTCAGCCAATTTGCAGGTGTTTCTTTAAGTCCATTGGCCTACTGGGTGAGCCTATTTATTTGGACGACTGTCTGGGTGGATGTGTGTTATGGTCCCCTGGACCTCTCATGCCCCCCCCCCCAGTTCTGTTCAAGAGATAATAAACCTCTTTTTGCATTCTAAAAGTGTCTGGTGCCCATCATTTCATCTCGCATCACACCCACCATGCCTTGTAACCCACTCTACACAGAAGGATGTCAGCTATCCCTGACTCTGGAGGTCACCATTAGGCCTTAGGGGCCTCAGGACTTTGCTACATAGGTAAAGTTGATTCCGGGAATAGCCTCTTGGGGGATCAGGAAGGATTTTTTTCCCCCTGCTGGAGCAAATTGGATCATGCTTTGCTGGGGTTTTTGCCTTCCTCTGGATCAACTGTGAGTAAAGATTTGTGTATGGTGTAGGATTGTATAACAAATTATTTGTTTCCCTTTTATTGGTTGAACTAGATGGACTTGTGTCTTTTTTCAACCAGACTTACTTTGTAACTATGTAACCTTGTACCTTGTACCCATGCTTTCCTGCGGGTTACCCCCCAGTTTCCCAGAAAATGTTTATTATTTCTTTTGAGAACGGATCCCATGGAGTCATTAATGCATCCGTCCCGTATGCGAGTGGATCCCTTGTCCTTGACACAAGGCTGTCCAACTTCTTGTTGAACCTGGACGCCAATAGATCTATATCCGGGGTACCCCATTTCTGGCATAAGGCCAGAAAAATGGTGGGATGTAGAGACCATTCTCCCGGCTCAAGAAATCCGCCTGCCAATTCTATATATTCAATTCAATACTCCCTGAATGTTAACTGCAGATAGGCAAGGCACATGCTCTTCTGCCCAAGTCAGAATATGATTCACCTCTTTCTGGGCCGCATGACTTCTGGTGCCGCCCTGATGATTGATATAGGCCACTGCTGTGGCATTGTCGGATTGAATCCTGATAGGATAATTCCGTAATCTGTCCGTCCAGGCCCTTAGAGCCAGACATGCTGCCCAAATATCTAGAATGTTGATGGGCAAGGTTTTCTTGGATTCTGACCACTTCCCCTGGATAGTGTTCTCTTCCAGGACTGCTCCCCAGTCCAAGAGGCTGGCATCTGTTAAAAATCCTCCACGCTACCACCAATGTTATCAACCACCAATTGAGACTCTGGCGCACCTTTGGAGCCAGATATATTGGACAAGCCAAGTCTTGACCTTTCTTGTTCCAAGCAGACAGGATACTGCTTTGTAACTGTGTCTTTGAATAGAACTGGGCATAGGGAACTGCTTCCTTGGTAGAAGCTACCATCTTCCCTAACAACCTCATGCAAAGGCAGATGAAAGGACCCTTCTTTGTCCTGACTGCATGAACCAGATCTCTTATAGTGCTGCCCTTTGCCTTTGAGGTAAAAACACTCTTTTTTGGGCTGTGTCTATAACCAGACCCAAGTACTCCAGCCTTTTTACTGGTCGTTAGGACGATTGCTCTAAGTTGAGAATCCCACCCAGATGTTCCAGATACCTGGTCGTGCTGACCACATTTTGGTCTAACCGTGCTATGGACTGATCTATCAGAAGCAGGTCGTTTAGGTACGCCATTACCTCTATACCCTGGGCCCTTAGTCTTGCCAGAAGCAGAGCAAGAACCTTTGTAAACACTCGCGGTGCGGTAGCCAACCCGAAGGGCAAGGCCACAAACTGAAAGTGACGTTGTTCTACTGCGACCCGCAGGAACATCTGGTGAGCGGGAAAAATTGGAACATGTAGATATGTATCCTTGATGTCTATTGATGCTAGAAGTTCTCCTCCCCTCAGGGTGGAAACTACTGACCTGATTGATTCCATGCGAAAAGCCCCCTGTGATGTCCTCTCTCTCACATCTAAGAAGGAGGGTACCACCGCGTGCTCGCGCGTGCAGTGATCCTGTTTGCCTGGGAATCCCGGGGGGCACAGCGGGAGGCCTGCAGCAGGGGGACTCCCAGTGCCCTGAATACGGCGGGGGGAGTTCCCTAACCCCCCAAGTAGTCTGACAGGAGTGGAGTGAAGGAGCAAATGTTGTCCACAAGTGCTGCTGACACAGTACAATCCGTTTAAGCATGGTAATGGTGATACCAGGTATGTTTACACTATACACCCTCTAGCAGTCAAAACAGGCAAGATATCATCCACTCAGTCAAAAAAAGAAATCCACAAGAGTTTCTTAGGATATTCTTTAACTTACCATTCGCCCGGGAAGGATAATGTTGGAAATCACAGCAGACCCAATATTCACCCATCACGGCGGGTCATGTCATGACAGACCTTCAAGCACTGGGTCCCCTTTGCATATAGGGTCCACTCTCTTGGACCTGTACAGCACCCTACCAGAGCAACCTGTGGTATGGAATGTGAACAAGGCGCTGGATCCCAGGGTCCAGCTCTCAAAGAGAAGCGTTACATGCTTGGGTACCATTTAATTTAGGCTTTTTCTGTTTCTGGCCCTTGAATGGATGAATAGCCCCTCCTGATCCTATCCAGGACAACCTGCGGAGCTCTCTTTTAGCACTTCATTAACCGTGACCAACACCTGAGAAAAAAAGAGGTACCCCCTGTATGGGAGGGGTTATATAGAGGGGGACTTCCTGTCTTTGAGTATGCCAGTGTCCAATCATCTGAAGGTGGCGTTTAACCCACATAGTAATGACTTTGGCGCTCTGTGTCCCGTGATATACGATAAAGAAATTGTGTATTTATCCTTTTTTTTTTTTTTAACATGATTTTTAACCTTCTTTATAAATATGTTGACAGTAAAAAAGGCTCACTCAGCATTTGGATCCTTCTTGTATAAGCAGATATGGGGAGAAGGGGGAAGTAGCCCCGTTACCAGCTCTTCCCCTTAGTACTTCCTGCCTGTATCATATCACTTATTATGAAAGCATTTAATGTTGAAAACAGAACAGTAAACAAGTGATGAACCAGCCAGCTATGAGGATGTCATTTAACTGCTTAGATGGTTTGTTTATATCCCTGTTCTGTGTAAACCAATTGTAATGAAAATTGAATTTAAAGTATATTTAAAGCAATTCTTTTTTCCATTTTCGATAGCGTAGGAGAAGTTTAAACCCACTGTCAGTTTTTTTCTGCCACCTGTGTCTCGTTAGCGAGATTTCACTTCCTGTCCTTTAGACTGAACAGGAAATCACAGGATATCTTTCCGATGTGAGGGAAATCCCCTCCTACACAGTTATCATGAGGACAAGTGTGCCGATTAGAACATTTCTCCTCTATTCCTGCCTGTTCAGATGACAACTCGAAATTCTGGAATAACCTTCACTTCCATTCCCTGTGACATTGGTGATCAGGACAGTTGGAAAAAGCTAAATCTCCCTAATGGAGACAGCAATAAAAATCCAACTGGGGTTCTAAATTTCTATCACTCTGTCAAAAACTAGAATTTTTTTTTGTCTTTGGGTATACTTGAAGGCATGATAATTAAAGAAGAACTCCATCTTTCTACACACTTTACATAGTTTGTTTGGTCCAAGCTGGCCCAAACAAACTATGCCCCTCACGAACCTGTGAGGCCGTTGGATGTGCGGTATAAACTGTATGTAGCTGCAGCTACATACAGCATACCGTAGAGTGTTTCGGGTGCGAGCCGAGACTTCCTGTCTCATACCCGGAACGCAGAGTCTACCGCAGTGGCATTTAGCAGTTTAGAGCAAGCAATGTATTCTATCAATGAATACAAAGCTTCCTCTGATTTACTGAGCCAGAGAGGCGGATTTCACAACTTCTGACTCAGCGGTGCTCAGGCGCTCAGAGCAAGCAATGTATTCTATCAATGAATGCAAAGCTTCCTCTGATTGGCTGGCCAATGATGTCAGAACCTCTGACTCAGTCAATCAGAGGAAGCTTTGTATTCATTAACCACTTAAGGACCGCCTTCTGCACATTTACGTCGGCAGAATGGCACGGCTGGGCACAAGCACGTACAGGTACGTCCTCTTTAAGTGCCCAGCCGTGGCTCCGTGACCGTGACTGCAGGACCAGCGGACCCGATCGCCGCTGGAGTCCCGCGATCGGTCCCTGGAGCTGAAGAACGGGGAGAGCTGTGTGCAAACACGGCTTCCCTGTTCTTCACTGTGGCGCCGTGATCGATCGTGTAATCCCTTTTATAGGGAAACACAATCGATGAAGTCACACCTAAAGCCACACCCCCCTACAGTTAGAAACACAAATGAGGTCACACATAACCCCTTCAGCGCCCCCTTGTGGTTAACTCCCAAACTGCAATTGTAGTTTTCACAGTAAATGCATTTTTAATGCATTTTTTGCTGTGAAAATGACAATGGTCCCAAAAATGTGTCAAAATTGTCCGAAGTGTCCGCCATAATGTCGCAGTCATGAAAAAAAATTGCTGATCGCCGCCATTACTAGTAAAAAAATGATTTTTATAGAAATGCAATAAAACTACCCCCTATTTTGTAAATGCTATAAATTTTGCGCAACCCAACCGATAAACGCTTATTGTGATTTATTTTTACCAAAAATAGGTAGAAGAATACGTATCGGCCTAAACTGAGGAAAATAAATGTTTTTAATACATTTTTGGGGGATATTTATTATAGCAAAAAGTAAAAAATATAGAATTCTTTTCAAAATTGTCGCTCTATTTTTGTTTATAGCGCAAAAAATAAAAACCGCAGAGGTGATCAAATACCACCAAAAGAAAGCTCCATTTGTGGGGAAAAAAGAACGCCAATTTTGTTTGGGAGCCACGTCGCACGACTGCGCAATTGTCAGTTAAAGCGACGCAGTGCCGAATCGCAAAAACTGGCCGGGTCCTTTAGCTGCCTAAAGGTCCGGGTCTTAAGTGGTTGAAAGACTGCTACTGCGATAGACTCTTCTGTGTTCCGGGTATGAGACAGGAATTCTCGGCTTGCACTGGGAAAACAATGTGGTATGCTGTATGTAGCCGCCTACATACAGTTTATACCTCAAATCCAACATCCTCACAGGTTAGTGAGGGACATATTTCATTTGAGCCAGCTATCTGGTTGGAGATAGTATTGAATTGAAGTTCACTTTAAAGAATAAGTAAACCCAACATTTAAAAAAAATGTATCCTGATATGTGCCTAATGTACCAAGTACTTGTATAAAAACGTATCCTTTTCTCTTTGTATTGCCTTCTTTGTGTGAAATCCCTGGTATCTCTGCCAGTCCCTCTGCTTTCAAAAATTGACCACATTAGGCAGGAGAGCAGAGCATGGTCAGTTCTCTAGTTGTGCTGGGAACTGAGCCTGCTCTCCTCCAATGATCAGACTTGCCCTGACCCCCCCCCCCCCGCACAGCGATTTACTGGGAAGACCAGTGTGCTGCTGTTTCTTGTCCCCTAACTCTTATGCAGCTAAGAAAAGAGAATATGCGATTGCTTATAAAAAAGGGAAAAAGGTATTTATGATGTTATATACAAGGTGAGTGTTTACATATATTTTAATGTTAACCCCACCAGCAGAGAAGAGCTTCAGGACCTACAGTACCTCCATGTGACGGTGCTTGGGTGCCTGAGTAGCCAATCGCCAGGCAACAGCGCTATCACGTGGGAAATCGGGAAGTAATACATGTTCCCCATGTCTTTCTTTTTCATATACAAATTAGGATTACGTCCATTTTATATGTGTTACTTGTCCCCATTCACATAGTATAAAATAAAAATTGCAGTTTTTGCAGTGGATTACTGGAACCATGTCCTTAATCTGCTTGTCTTCCGCAAACTGTTGGCTTTCTTGTGCATCATCTTTAGAAGAGGCTTCCTTCGGAGACGACAGCCATTCATACCAATTTGATGCAGTGTGCGGCGTATAGTCTGAGCACTGACAGGCTGACCCCCCACCCCTTCAACCTCTGCAGCAATGCTGGCAGCACTCATACGTCTATTTCCCAAAGACAACCTCTGGATATGACACTGAGCATGTGCACTTAACTTCTTTAGTCGACCATGGCGAGGCCTGTTCTGAGTGAAATCTGTCCTGTTAAACCGCTGTATGGCCTTGGCCACCACGCTGAAGCTCAGTTTCAGGGTCTTGGCAATCTTCTTATAGCCTAGGCCATCTTCATGTAGAACAACAATTATTTTTTTCAGATCCTCAGAGAGTCATTTTCCATGAGGTGCCATGTTGAACTTCCAATGACCAGTATGAGAGAGTGAGAGCGATAACACCAAATTAAACACACCTTCTCCCCATTCACACCTGAGACCTTGTAACACTAACGAGTCACATTACAGCAGGGAGAAAAAAGGCTAATTGGGCCCAATTTGGAAATTTTTACTTAGGGGTGTACTCACTTTGGTTGCCAATGGTTTAGTGTGTTGAGTTATTTTGAGAGGATAGCAAATTTACACTGTTATACAAGCTGTACACTCACTACTTTACATTGTAGAAAAGTGTCATTGCTTCAGTGTTGTCACATGAAAAGGAAAAAACTTTTTCAAAGAAATTGGGGGCCAAATCTTCAAAGGAGATACGCAGGCGGAACTGCTGTTCAGCCTGCGTATCCCTGTGGCTATCTTTGGAAACGATCCTCAGAAGGATTTTTCCAAAGATAGTCAGAAGATCCGACATCTGTAATAGACTTACACTGTCGGATCTTAGGATGCAGTACCGCATCCGCCGCTAGGGGGCATTTCAAGTCGAAATGCTGCTTTGCGTATGCAAATGAGTACTTAAGCAGATCCACAAAGCTTTTTAGCTTTGTGTTTTCTGCTTAAGTTACGTTTTGCATACGTAAAATTAGGGATGCTTTTACAAGGCCTAAACTGTTTAGACCTTGTAAAAACAAACCTTTTTTTCGATCGCCGCGTTTTTTTTTAAATTTCGAATTTTTTTTCCCGGCGCGTATTTTTTTTTTTTTACCCGACGCAACTTTATTGTCCC
This sequence comes from Rana temporaria, assembly GCF_905171775.1. Taxonomy (NCBI): domain Eukaryota; kingdom Metazoa; phylum Chordata; class Amphibia; order Anura; family Ranidae; genus Rana; species Rana temporaria. The sequence goes on along the minus strand of NC_053497.1, from coordinate 45,720,206 downwards.
GTCGCGATCCACAAAGCCCGGCGTAAAGTACGTTTGCGCGATGCACGTCGGGAAAAATGACGTCACACGCATGCGCCGAATGTCCGGCGCGGGGGCGCGCCTCATTTGAATAGGAATCGCCCCCTCGAGCAGACGACCGCCTTGCGACGGAGGCACTTAGGTTACACGGCGTGTAATTTCTAGGTAAGTGCTTTGAAGATCGGGCACTTAGGTAGAAATTTAACACCTGTGTAACTTAACTGCTGAAAGTTAAGTTAGGCAGCTTTTTTGAGAATTTGGCCCAGGATTTCTAACAGAAAAAAACACTGCGCGGAAACGATAAGTGTAAATGCTGCCAAGTACCAAAAATTGTAGATACAAATTAAAGAACAAGTGAAAAAGGAATAGGTACAGCGCAAAAACTGATAGTGATTGATAGTGATACCTACGCTGTGAACTAAGGTATGTATATAAAAACACAAACAATATATTTATATATATATATATAAAAAGGAATTACATATAGAAATGAAAAATATCCAATGGTGCAAAAAAGCAAGAGTTCATAATAAATGAAAAATCATGTGAATGAGTGCAGTCCATACACATATAGTGGTGAATGGTATGAGGAATCCAGAGTGAAAAAAATCCAATGTGAATCGCCAATGCAATATTCAAGATGTGACATCCAAAATAATCCAAACGATCTATCCACCAAAACAAAACACCCAAGTGATGAGGTATTGTAGTCTGCTTACCGCGGTCAGTATGGGCACAGGATATTTTTTTAGTCTCCCAATGAGACTGAGAGGTGTCCGGTTCCTAGATCCTAGGTAGTACCTTCAAAAATGTGTCTCAGAAGGGAGAAAAGAAATGGAATCCCCATAGCGTGATATTCCTTTACCAGCGGTATTTAATAAAAAGTAATGCACTTACATTTAAGCTGATATTGCATGCACATAAAAGTATGGCGCCCGCCTATACGAACGGCTGATCTCGGCGTCTTCTCCTCGAATTCTCCCGCTGTCCCTGCTTACTATGTGAGACGAGATGGCTAGACGCATTTAGTGTTTGTGCGTTCATTCATTCCAGTGGGCAATGAAATCCATAAATGTTCAAATGCTTAAAATGCTTTGACGCGACTAAACGTGCCTAAACACAAGTACGTGGCTTTAGGCTCATTTTTTAAGCCGCGTTTTCCTGCCAGAAGTAAAACGTGTCCAAAGGAAAAAATTCAAGGGCCCAGAGTGCATGAGCCTTAAAATAAACTCTCTTTGGCAGGAATCGACTGACCCGTGTATCTCTAATTTTAGCCAGCATTCATATTGAGGGTGGACATAGGCAGACGATATCGAGGCTTTTCTTTGCGCAATTGTATGCTCAACTTGTAGCAAAGGAATATGAAATGCTACTTGATAAAAAATGAATAAAGTACCTTCGTCCTGAAACTAAATAGAAAAATCTGAGAAAATGTATTCAAAATGGACTCTTATGGTCAGTGCTTTAACTGGGCGGGAACGCGGCGGTACTCAGTACCGCCACTTCCAAAAATGGCCCTGGAGAGTACCAGCACCTCTCCGTGCGCCCAGTACGTGGGTTTCCCGTACCGGAACGCAGCCCCAGGCCAGGAATATGATGATCAGTGGCGGAACTACCGCCATAGCGACCCACGCGGGCGCTATGGGGCCCGCAGCCGAGTGGGGCCCGCTGATGGGGAGGCAGATCGGTGCGCTTTGACAGTTACAGAACCAATGCTGTGTATCTCTCCCTCCTGTCGGCATCATTTCTGTAACTGTCACAGCGCACCGATCTGCCTCCCTGTTCTAGCCACATGTGATCCTCCTATAGGTGCCTGGTCTCCCCCCAGCGCTGCTTGCTTTCCTCTCCCTAAAAGCTGGGGGACACTGTGAGAGCGGGGGAGGGCTTTCCTGTCTTAATGCACAGGCACTTCTGTGAACTGCCCAGGGGTCCTAGGTGCATGGGGGGCCTTTGAAGTTTCCTCCCAGCAGGTTCGGGCAGCAGTGGTAACAGGTCTCCTCACGTTGGCTTTACAGGTCAGTTCTGGCTGTGTCTGCAATGCTCTCTCTCTCTCCCTGGCATCTTCCTCCCTTCCTCAGCCACTATCTGGCCGGCCGTCCTGCTCCCTGTCATCCTCACACAGATCCATTCATCTTTGCCTGTCACACTGCTCCTCTCAGATGGTTGTTATCTCTCCTCTTCCCTTCCCTGACTTTTCCCTGCAGACACTTTACCTTCACACATGTGTGTGTGTGTCCCAGGATCTACAAACATTACAAATGTCTGGAACAGTGGCGGCTGGTGCTCAAAATTGGGGGGGGGGGGGGGCGCAAAAAAAAAAAAAGAATTGAAGCCTCACTGTGCCCATCACATGCAACCACTGTGCCATGCCACCAAATGCAGCCACTGTGCCATCAATTGTCACCACTGTGCCATGCCATCAAACAGCAACTGTGCCATCAATTGTCACCACTGTGCCATGCCATCAAACGCAGCTACTGTGCCATCAAACGCAGCCACTGTGCCATCAATTGTCACCACTGTGCCATGCCATCAAACGCAGTCACTGTGCCATGCCATCAAACGCAGCCACTGTTCCATCAATTGTCACCACTGTGCCATGCCATCAAATGCAGCCACTGTGCCCCTCAATTGTTGCCACTGTGCCAATTGTCACCACTGTGCCCTTTAATTGTCACCACTGTGCCCCATGATGCCACTGTGCCCATTGTCACCACTGTGCCCCATGATGCCACTGTGCCCATTGTCACCACTGTGCCCCATGATGCCACTGTGCCAATTGTCACCTCTGTGCCCTTTGTCACCACTGTGCCCCATGATGCCACTGTGCCCATTGTCGCCCCTTTCCCTGTAAAAAGCACTTACCTGAATTTAGCATTTATGTTCAGTAGCTCTTTCTACAGTAGCTCTTTTTCAGGGTACTTTCTAAGGGTATTTTCATGTTCAGTATTGGGGGGGGGGGGGGGGGAGCACCGGCACCTAATAGAGTACCGGCACCTCTTTTGGCCCACTTAAAGCACTGCTTATGGTACAGTATGGACTTACACAATGAATTTAGAAAGATATTAATTTATTGTACAAAAAATATTTGTAGTTAAAGTGGATGTAAACCCGATTCATGAAATTTGAGCTGGGCACATATATCTGCAGTATTTTGTTATCTCTTTTCAATGAGCTAAGTCTTCTAGCTCTCTTCTGAACGGTTCCTCTGTTATCAGCCTGAGAACTCCTGACACATTTATTGACTTTTTAGACAAAAGCAGCCTGAATCTTTTGTCAAAGGAGGTTGCTAAAATAGATTAGCAGAGAGCAGCTCCTATTACAAAACAGCTCTGAGAGTCTCTGCCTATGAAGAGAGGGGGTGTGTGCCTGTCCTCCAATCAGAAATGTTAGCTATCTTGGCTGTATGCCCAGACATCACACTCTGTGTTAACCAGGAAGAGAATATCTCCTAACCTGATCTCAACTTTCTAAACAGTATATAAATGTGAAGACAGCAGATATACATATAAAACCAATGTAGGGAGATTTGGTTAATCTCTGAGTATCATCTGAGGCTGTCCACTTCACTGGGTGTATGGAGGGTTTACATCCACTTTAACCACTTAAGGACCGGACCAATATACTGCTAAATGACCCAAGGGGTTTTTACAATTCGGCACTGTGTCGCTTTAACAGACAATTGCACGGACGTGCGACGTGGCTCCCAAACAAAATTGGTGTCCTTTTTTCCCCACAAATAGAGCTTTCTTTTGGTGGTATTTGATCACCTCTGCGTTTTTTTTTTTTGCGCTATAAACAAAAATAGAGCGACAATTTTGAAAAAAATTCAATATTTTTTACTTTTTGCTATTATAAATATCCCCCAAAAACATATATAAAAAAAGAAAAAAAATTGTTTCCTCAATTTAGGCCGATATGTATTCTTCTACCTATTTTTGGTAAAAAAAATCGCAATAAGCATTTATCGATTGGTTTGCGCAAAATTTATAGCGTTTACAAAATAGGGGATAGTTTTATTATTATTTTTTTTTTACTACTAATGGCGGCGATCAGCGATTTTTTTCGTGACTGCCACATTATGGCGGACACTTCGGACAATTTTGACACATTTTTGGGACCATTGTCATTTTCACAGCAAAAAATGCATTTACATTGCATTGTTTATTGTGAAAATGACAGTTGCAGTTTGGGAGTTAACCACAGGGGGTGCTGTAGGAGTTAGGGTTCACCTAGTATGTGTTTACAACTGTAGGGGGGTGTGGCTGTAGGTCTGACGTCATCGATCAGGTCTCCCTATAAAAGGGATCACTCGATCGATGCAGCCGCCACAGTGAAGCACGGGGAAGCCGTGTTTACACACGGCTCTCCCCGTTTTTCAGCTCCGGGGAACGATCTCGACGGAGCGGCTATTAACGAATAGCCGCGCCATCGTCCCGGGTCGCTCCCCGCGGGAATCCGACCGCCGCATGTAGCGGGGGGGGGTCCCGATCGGACCCCCGACCCACGTCTAGGCAGGGACGTACAGGTACGCCAATGTGCCTGTCCCTGCTATTCTGCCGACGTATATCTACATGCGGCGGTCGGGAAGGGGTTAAAAACATAGACAAAGGTATACAAACACTGGATGCTACTCATTAGAGGCACCCAATTCTCTGACGCAATCTGGGAACAGAAAAAATTCTGCAATATTTTCAACCGAGACAATTCTCCAGTTGCAGTCAAGGATTGATGGACTTTAATTATCACCAATACCATTAGTTCACATGTGGTGTTGCACAATATATTCTAGATTGTTTTATCACAATTGATTCACTGTTAGCGCTACACTTTTCCACATATGTTTTATTAGCAACTATTAATCTCTTTTGCTGTGTTAGCGGCTTCATTATTTTTCTTTTTTGTTAATTCTCCAGTTGCAAACTCTACATGTTTCGCAGTGACCCGCTTCCTCAGGAGTATACTTGTCAGAGAATGATCTACAAGAGAAACATATAAAATAAACCAACTTGTAAAAATTGTATGGAAAACAGATAACGGAAATAGAACGGGTTACCAACCAACATAGTGAGAGGTCCTATATCCGTGACTTCAAATGTATATAGAGATCATGGTAAACCCCCTAGGGAAAAAAAACCCCAGTACAGTTTTGTATAATAAATTTATATTTTTCTAAATTCAATGTGTAAGTCAATACTGTACCATGAGAGTCCATTTTGCCTCCATTTTCTCAGATTTTTCTGTTGTAGCAAAGAAGTAGAATTTGGGTGTTTTTTGCCCCAAAGATTAAAAAAAAAAAAGTGTAAACGTGTTTTTTAGAAGCTCCCATTAAAGTCTATGGGGTCATAAATGCGTGATTCTGCCCCAAAGAAACTCTTGTTGTTTTTTGAGTTTCACTCCACAGGTGACAAGCTATACAATGCTCAGGTGTGAAGAACAGGTCTATTGAACATAATGGGGTTCGACCCCATGGATCCAATACACTCACTGTTCTATATCAACAGACAGCTACCAGTGTTAATTTTGACAGCAAATTTCTAATTAGGTTTAGTCTTAGGACTAAAATGGTATTTTAGTTTTAGTCCCATTTTAGTCTTCTGCAATTGTTTTAGTTTTAGTCATATTTAGTCGACTAAATCTCCAGTAGATTTTAGTCAACTAAAATGTCCTACATTTTAGTCGACTAAAACCTCCAGTACATTTTAGTCGACTAAGTTCACACTGGGCTGCGGGAGTGAAGCCGTGCAAGTTCAGCTGAACTCGCACGGCTTCACTCCCTCTGGCAGTCCGGATTTCGGTCGCAATTTAAGAGACATCTGTGCAGGTTTCTGCACAGATGTCAATGTAAATCGCGGCCCGAAATCGCAAAAAGTAGTACAGAAACGACTTTTTGAAATCAGTCCACCGATTAGGACGGTGCCATTGCCGACAATTGCCGGCAAATGCCGCCAATTTGAGATGCGATTTGACATGTGAAATCGCATCTCAAATCGTACCAAATCGTACCCAGTGTGAACCTGGGCTAAAACTAATTTTAGTCGTCTAAAATCTAATGGGTGTAATTAAATTGTAATGCATTAGTAAACATTTCTCTTCAATTTCCAAACTCATTATATACTACTGTAGTGAAGAATCGAATATGTTATTATTTATGGTATTGAGGTATGAACATGCACTACAGACCAGTGGTAATTTTAAAGTCAAATCTCAATTTAGTTTTAGTCTTATGCCGCGTACACACCATCGTTTTCTGCGATGGAAAAAAACGTCATTTTCAAAAACGTCAATTTAATTGACCGTGTGTGGGCAAAAACGTCGTTTTATGTCTTCTAAAAAACGACAGAAAAAAATTGAAGCATGCTTCAATTTTATGTGTCGTTTTTGGCCGACGTCGTTTTCTGTGTTCTAAACATTGACCGTGTGTACGTAAAAACGTCGATTTAAGCCCGCGCATGCTCAGAAGCAAGTTAGGAGACGGCAGCGCTCATTCATGTAAAACGACTGTTCAGAATGGAATCAGCACATTCGTTAAGGTGTTTTTCAGCTTATAGACAAGAAAAGAAAGCGCTTCTTTAACCCCTGCTTTTAACTGCTACCCAGAAATGGACGTTTGTTGCGGCTGATCTTGTTGCATAGTTATGACAAGCTTTTAATTAGTTTCTTTCTTGTTTGATAATGTTTATGTTTGTGTTCTGTTATTTAGTTGTATCTTCCATCTTAAACATTTTAAATATATATATTGGTCCACCTTTTATTTTTTTTTTAAATTTTTGTCACCAATTTGATTAGTAATCTCTATTTTGTTTTTATTTAGGAGTGTGTGAAGTGTCTGCAACAACCTAATTTTTTAGTTTACTCACCCACAAGCATGTTTTTTTACCTTGTTAATGTTTGCATTATTTTTTTTGTAATGGGTCTGCCCACTCAATACTGATCTCTCAAATCTACAATAAAGAAACATGTTGAAATTTGGCTGAAAAATTAATTTTTATTTTAGTCTTCATAAAAATTTTGAAAAAAAAAAAGTGGCAACCCAAAAACACAACATAATAAAAACAAAGATGCCAAGGTAGGCAGCACTTTAGAGCATGCTTGTTTTTTTCTGAAAACAAGGGTCCCCGAAGCCACAAATACAGCCTGTGAGTCCACATTAAAATTCCATCAGGGGCACCGTATTATTTCTTCGCCCTTTTCTTCCCAGCAGCCTTCCCTGCAGTCTTCCCTGCAGCCTTCCCGGTAGCCCGAGTCCTTGGGGGCTGGGTTCCTGGAGGAGATGAGGTGGCAGGAGCCATAGCAGCCTCATGAGGTGGAGAAGCAGGAGCAGGTGGAGGAGCAGGAGCAGGTGCAGGAGCAGGAGCAGGAGCAGGAGCAGGAGCAGGAGGAGCAGCAAGGACAGGAGGAGCAATCCGCACAATGTGGGTGTCGTCATCGAGCTGCCCCAGGGATGCCATGGTTATGGCTTCGAACATGAGGAGTTCGCAGCGCACACGCTGGCTCTGCTCCAGATTGTACAGCTTGGCTGCAATGAGCGCTGCGAACCCCTCAACTTCACTGGGTGGCTCTCGGATGGCTGCAGTAGCTTGGCGAAGCAGGCCCTGGGTCTCCTCCTCCATCTGTCGCATACTCCTGAGCCGTTTATTGGGATTGCGGAATGGAGGGATCCGGGAGATGGTATCCCGCCGGCGTGCCTCCTGGGTCCCACTGGGGCCTGCCACCTCCTGGCTCCCAGTGGGCTCTGCCACCTCCTGCCTTGCAGTTGGCCCTGGCTCCTCCTGGCTCCCTGTGGGCCCTGTCTCTTCCTGGCTCCCTGTGGGCCCTGGCTGTTCCTGGCTTGGGTCTGCCTGTGTATGAAAAAAAGGAACATATGTTATTTGTGTTTGTCATTAATCACACACATTTTTACAATCATGAGTGATGCAAATTGAATGTCAATATATATTACACACAGGGTCGCCATCCTTAATTATGTGGCCCCTTAAACACCTTCAGACATGGTCCCCCTGGAATTATGTGGGTTGTTGCATGCCTAATTTAGTAAATAAGTGGCCTTTTCCCCAAAAATTAATTTAATCAATTTAGTGTCAACTAGATAGTACTAAAAAAGGGTGTCTTCCATCTGGGACCCCTTGCAGGTGTATTGCGTTACTCCCCCCCTACTGGCCTATCTGAAAATGCCACCCACTCCTTCATCAACATTATTAATTTGCCCATTTTGACCCCATCATGTTTTCCCACTACTGACTATTGATCCTATCCCTAAACTTACGAGATTCACATAGAATTTAGAACAATAGTAACATACATTTACCATTATTACTATACTTGTCATATACTAACTAAATTCAAACAAAAAACACATACCATTCTCCACGGCTCACAATTGGGGTCCTCCAGGAACTCTTCCTCTTCCTCCGAGCTTGTCTGCTCTTGTCTGCAGGGAAGACTGGAGGATTGGCTGCTGGGAAGCTGGGAGCTACCTCTTGGGGGAAGGGTAGACATGGATGTCCTGGTCTCAATGTGGTCGTCCAGGAACTGCAGCTGACTATAGTACCACAGGGTTGGTTTGTATATGGAGTCAGCTGCAGCCCCAGACCTCATTGAGGCCAGGACTTGGACCCGTTGGGCCCTGTAGGTGCCCCTGATGGAATTGATTTTATTTTTCACAGTGGCTGTTGTGGCGTTGGGGACCCTTGTTTTCACAAAAACAAGCATGCTCTGTCTAGCTTTCTCCCTGGCATCTTTGTTTTTATTTAGTGTGCTTTTGGTTTGCCACAGAACTGGATGTTCCTTCCATTTTTGGATGAAGTCTGTGAGGAAGTCCGCATCCTTGAAGGCATCCATTCTTTCTGCACATGAAACAGAAGCCAAAACATAATGTAATTAAAGGCACTAGCTTACTTCCCCTAACTAGCCCACAAACTCATTCCCTATTCACTATAATAAAGTCGGAATTAAAAACTTACGTCTCGTCGTTAGGAAAGATCGGGAATTACGACTTCTTCCACAGACTATGCAGGCCGTTTCCAAACACGTCCCATCCCTTTTACACTACGCACGCGTGACGCTCCGCACGACACCCCGCCCCTGACGTTCGGTATCGTCCTTTCCACGCCCCTTCTCTGTCGTTTGGTGAGGGAGAAAAGATGGACAACATGGAGGTGTATTCCAGCTCAAGCCAGGAGGCAGGCCAGGCCCAAACACGCCGCAGATTCCGCTGCAGAGCCTCCAACATGAGCTTTAATGAAATGGTGGAGATGGTCACCATATTGAGGAGGGAGGACTATGATGCCAAGCATGGCCCCTACATGCATCCCAATAAAGTAAAAGCACAAATTATGGAGAAGGTCATCCGTAGGCTCCAGCGGAAGTTTGGGAAAACCAGGAGCAGAGAGCACCTGCGCAAAAGGTGGTCGGATTTGAAAAAAAGGGAACCCCACCAACTTTACCGAATTAATAAGGTGATTCGAAGAAGAAGTAAGTTTTTTCCATGTGTATTTAATTATTTTGGTGTGTTCTTTGTGCCATTTTTTTTTTGTGCCAGGTTGACCATAAAATGAATATTATGAATGTGGACGCATGATGCAGTCGTCGTAGTCGTCGTTCATTCGGTGACTTTCAATAATCCAATACCATATTAACGAGAAATGGCATCATGCCTAGTTGGCATGTGCAAAGGGGAGTTGAAGCACTGTATCTGAACAAAAATCGTAAATTGAGGAAATGTGGGCGAATGAACGACGACTCCTATGACCAATTAGTCGACACAAATATGAAAGTTGTGACATTTTTGGGGCTTAAAAAAAAGGTGTATTCAATTCTGGAATAGATGGAAATGTGTTTCAGCTTATTTTAGAAGAAACGTAAATACCTTGAGATTCACAAAAAGGAGCGTTTGCTACTCCTTTTTTTATTGAACATGTGTACTCAGTAGCACAATTGTTTGTCACAATCACAACCTATGTTGGGTCACACACAGGGGTGAGCAGATCCAGGGGAGACTTGTTTAGCTTACATATCTAAACTTAAAAATTGTGTTAACTGATTTGACATTACTTTGTGAATGGATTAAATATTGGTCTATTTTATTGATAATTGTTTAAAAATCAACAATAGTGACCTTTTGTTTAGCATTTCTTATTTTTTGGGTGTCATTTCATGCCGCTCGTAATGGTTGAACCTCATGTTTTCCCTTTCTTCAATCTTGTAGGGCACAATGAAGCACAAAGGCAGGAGGCACAAGCCAATCAAGCCACACCCCCGAGGGATGTAGAGGAAGAGGAACCTGCCTCAACATCCGGTAAAGTAACATCTACCACATTTTCTGTGAATATAGATATAGGCATACAATCTTTTAACACATGTTTTGGTTCCACATTTCAGGAGGAAATCGGGCTGGTCAGGGACTGGACACGTATAGTGCCCAGCTCCTCATCGGCGAGGTTCTCACCTGCAGGGCCCAAGTTGAGGACATACGTCTGGCCTGCCGTGAAATACGTCACAAAGCAAAGACGCTGGAACGGCAGCTTAAAAATTTTATTAATGTTTTGGGGAGGGTTTAATTTTTGGTGTATTTTCTTTTTTCCTTGAATTAAAAAAAAAAAAAAAAAAAAAAAAAAAATTATATTTTGTAATAATCAAAAAAGACCAAAAAAATAAATAAAATATATTATATTTTGAAATAATCAAAAAAGACCCAAAAAAGAAAAAAAAAATTATATTTTCTAATAATCAAAAAAGACCAAAAAAAAAAATATATATATTATATTTTGTAATAATCAAAAAAGACCAAAAAAAATAAAAAAAAAATTATATTTTGTAATAATCAAAAAAGACCAAAAAAATAAATAAAATATATTATATTTTGAAATAATCAAAAAAGACCCAAAAAAGAAAAAAAAAAAATTATATTTTCTAATAATCAAAAAAGACCAAAAAAAAAAAAATATATATTATATTTAGTAATAATCAAAAAAGACCAAAAAAAATAAAAAAAATATTATATTTTGTAATAATCAAAAAAGACCAAAAAAATAAAAATATTGATTTGTTGTACTAATCAAAACTAAAAAAGTAACAAATAAATAACATTTTGGACTCCAAACAATTTGTGTGTAGTTATTGGTATCAATGCAGACTCATTCAATTACTCAGGCATATTTGTAGAGTTATTAAGATTTAACACTCATGGGAATTTATTACATCCCAAACACATGGCTGGATGAGAACCTACGAAAAAGAAACATTACCCCCCAAAACTTACAAATAACTAAAATCAAACAAATAAACACTGTTTCATCAAACAAAAAGAAAATTTATTTTTTTAAACAAGATCAGGCATTGCAATGGCCCCCCTCCCCATAAAATAGTCCACATAGGATTGACGCACTGCACGTGCGGTTTGGGGGGCCAAGCCTCTATGGCTAGCCTGATGTCCCGGCTCCGGAGCCACAAGATCAGCCTCATCAGGCAATACCGTCAGGTACGTTTGAGAATTTCTTTTCAAAAAATTGTGCAAAATGCAACAAGATAGTATAATATAATTCCACTTGTATTCCGCCATGTTTATTGCTGTTAAAAACAATCTGAATCGGCTGGCCATGATTCCAAAGGCATTCTCTACCACACGTCTTGCCCTGGCCAGCCGATAATTAAAAACCCTCCTCTCAGGGGTGAGGGTGCGTTGGGGAAATGGCCTCATGAGGTGGGGACCCAAACCAAAAGCCTCATCTGCTACAAACACGAAGGGCAGACCCTCTTCGTTCTCCTCCGCAGGTGGCAATCCTAGGTCCTCCAACCGAAGCCGTTGTGCGAACTCCGTCTCCGCAAAGACACCGCCGTCCGACATCCGGCCATTTTTCCCAACATCCACGTACAAAAACTCGTAATTTGCAGAGACCACCGCCATCAAAACAACGCTGTGGAACCCCTTGTAATTGAAGAAATGGGATCCACTATGGGGTGGGGGCACAATGCGGATGTGCTTGCCATCAATGGCTCCTCCACAGTTCGGAAAGTTCCAACGCTGGGAGAAGTCCGCTGCCACAGTCTGCCATTCCTGTGGCGTGGTGGGGAACTGGATAGAAAGAAAAAATAAAAAACATTAGAACAAAGATTTTAAACAGAATATAGCTAAAATTACAAGGGATCCCACCAACAATTCAACAAAAAAGGTTAGTATTAAAAAAAAACATGTGAACAATTAAGCATATTAATCACCCCCCTCTGATGTTGAAAAAATATATTTAGGGGGAGTGGGGCTCAAGATGAGATGAGAAACAACCCCCCAAAAAATATCTAAATAAGAAAAATAATTATTAGTATGTATTTCAAAAATCTAGGGGGGGGGGGGGGGTTTGGACAATGGAGGCCACAAATAAACGGGGATATAGGGACACACAAAATGCAGCACTACAATGGAGGCCACAAATAAACGGGGATATAGGGACACACAAAATGCAGCACTACAATGGAGGCCACAAATAAACGGGGATATAGGGACACACAAAATGCAGCACTACAATGGAGGCCACAAATAAACGGGGATATAGGGACACACAAAATGCAGCACTACAATGGAGGCCACAAATAAACGGGAATATAGGGACTATGCTAGGTGGGTTTGCCCACAACATAGAATGATGGACAGGTTGGCTAAATTAAATAAACATGTAGGGCTTTACTAATTGTGTAGAACAGCATACATAGAGACAAAGTGAGCATTCTGAGCATATTAGAAAAGTTTTTTTTTTTTTTTTTTTGGGGAATTAGTTTGACCATTGAAAGAACACCACTTACCTTAACATAGTCCTCCTGAAGAACCTGAATGATGGCCGAACAGGTCTCAGGGATTATGAGGCCCAGAGCCTGGGGGGAGATGCCCGTCGAGAACTTCAAGTCCTGCAGACTTCTCCCTGTTGCAAGGTAGCGCAACGTAGCAACTAGCCTCTGCTCAGCAGTGATGGCTTCCCGCATAACGGTGTCCTGCCTGGTGATATATGGCGACACCAAAGCCAAAAGCTGCTGAAATACGGGGTCAGACATCCTAAGAAAATTCCTGAAATCATCAGGGTTATTTTCTCGGATCTCCCGCAGCAGAGGCATATGAGAGAACTGGTCCCTGCGTAGCAACCAGTTCTTGGTCCACAACCTCCTCCTCACCCTGTTCATGGACCGTCGCTGGGATGCAGCACACATCCTAACAACAAGCACAGCACGATCTCGGCGACGAGTTCGTACCCGCAACATGGCTAGAAAACGGTCGTCAAATCAGATCAGACTAAAAATTATGCCCTGAAGTAAAGAATGGCCTTTGAAGAACGACCTGCTAAACAGCACCGTGCACACCAAACGTAATGCCTAAACAAATACGTCCTTAGTACAAGCACTGTATCACAGATCCGACAACAAATAGACAAACTGTACGACAGAAAACGAAATTTAAAGCACAGTCACTGAAAATCACGAATCGTATCTCACCAAACTTTTACTAACACGCAGCAACACGATATCAGCAAAAGAGGCCGTCTTCCGCATGGAAACAACCCTTTATAGTGACGTCGTGCGTGATTGACGGAACTGCGCTGTGCTAGAGCGTTGTGAAAAAGCGATGGTGTGTATGCTACGTCGTTGTTCAAATTGAAGTTTGAAAAATGACGTTTTTTTAAAGCACATAAAGCGTCGCATTTTTCCATCGCAGAAAACGATGGTGTGTACGCGGCATAAGTCTTTTGACGAAAATGGCATTTTAGTTTTAGTCCCATTTTAGTCATCTCAATTGTTTTAGTCGTTTTAGTCGACTAAATTAACACTGCCAGCTACACATCGCTATGAGTGCTGAGACCCTGGGGGTTCCGGCTTGGGCGCTCTAGATGTTCTATTCCACTTCTCTCTTCTCTCTCCCCATCCTCTTTTCTTCTCTTACTTCCCTAGGTTGTTCCATAGGGATGACTTTTTTATGCAGTTCCTTGTTTGTTTTTGTATAGTGAATTTTATACACCAACATCTCATCCACCAACGCCTGTTTCCCTGGTACAGGCGCATGGATTTCCTCCCATTATCTACAATCTTTCTCTGTTGCAATATGATTTTTACTTTTTGACTAAATGTTCTGTCATTTGCTATTTGATGTACGACTTGCTTTTGACTTGCATGTCATCGACCTTATGTTTTTATCTGTATACCTGACAGTGGTCACAAGCTGCATTCTTTAAAACTTTTCAATGAAAAATTCTAAATTCCCTGAAAAATCTGCGCTAGGTCATATAATGGTTAAATAACAAGCACTTAATCAACTGTGATACCAGCTCATGGACAATGTGTGTAAATTATAAGCAGCGCTAATAAGTTATAGAAAATTAAATAAATTGATAAACTTAATAAAGTGCAAAAGTGCAAAATATTTGTGCATAAAAAAGGGCCCGCATGGTTGCAGACCCACAAGGCAATCTATATACAGCTCATGTGAAATGTAAACAGTCTGACATAGGGCCAGATTCACGTAGCCCGGGCGCAACGTAACTTAAACGATTTAAGTTACACCGCCGCAAATTTCCCAAGTTAGTGCCCGATCCACAAAGCACTTACCTGGAAATTTGCAGCGGTGTATCCTAAATCCGTCCGGCGCAAGGCGGGCCAATTCAAATGGGGCGAGTCCCATTTAAATTAGGCGCGCTTCCGCGCCGGACGTACTGCGCATACTCCCGACGCAAATTTCCCGACGTGCTTTGCGCGAAGTTACGTTGCGCCGAGGTTTTGTGAATCGCGACGGGTAAAAAAGACTTGCGGCAGGAAAAATAAAAAATGTAAAAAAAAATTGAAAGCGATGCGGGAAAGACGGGTATACTTTTACATGGTGTACTAATTTTACACTTTGTAAAAGGTACCCTATCTTTGCGACGGCAAACTAACACTTGCGGCGACTTAACGAAGGGAAAACGTTTCGTGGATCGCCGTAAGTGCTAATTTGCATACCCGACGCTGGTTTACGACGAGAACTCCCCCCAGCGGCGGCCGCGGAACTGCATCCTAAGATCCGACAGTGTAAAACTATTACACCTGTCGGATCTTAGGAATATCTATGCGTAACTCATTCTATGAATCAGTCGCATAGATAGAAACAGGGATACGACGGCGTATCAGCAGATACGCCGTCGTATCCCTTTTGTGAATCTGGCCCTAAGCCTCTTTCTGAGATTTGATGTCTTCAAGTTAAAAGCAGTTTTTTTTTGCTAGAAAATTACTTAGAACCCCCAATCATTATATATATATATATATATATATATATATATATATATATATATATATATATATATATATATAGACAATAAAATGGCGGTTGTTGCAATACTTTTTGTCACATTTCATATGCGGGCGCTTTAAATAAAAAAAAAGTTTTCTTATTTATTTTACTTTCATTTTGACACATAATGAAAATTGGGTCACTTTTATTCCTATTACAAGGAATGTAAACATCCCTTGTAATAGAAAAAAAGCATGACTGGTCCTCTTAAATATGAGATCTGGAGTCAAAAAGACCTCAGATCTCATATTTAGACTAAAATGCAATAAATGTCATTTAAAAAAAATAAAAATAAATCCCTTTAAGAGCTATGGGCGCTACTCAGATAAGCAACCACGGACACCAATTATCTTTACCCCAGCACTTCATATTCCTGATATGTACTTGTATGGAAAAGTACCCTGTTCTCTTTGTATTGCTTCCTTTTTCTGAAATATCTGGTGTTCCTGCCAGTCCCTCTGCTTTCCTATTGCAAATATTTTTCCTTTCATTTCTTTTTTTAAACTGAATGGGTTGCTGTATAAGGTAATGGTTTACTTTATGGGATGTATTCCACTCTCTGCACACCAATAAAAGGGGCATTCTCTCCACATACCGCCATGGTAACAAAGCATTCTCATTAATGTAATGGGGCATTCTTTCCACTAAATACCAATGTAAGGCTAAGTTTAGATGTGTGACAGACTTGGCCACCCCTCTGAAAAGTGATCCACAAAGGAAGACTTTTCAGAAATGTTTGACAGGTAGTACAAAGGTGATATGTTTCCTCCTGGACTACCTGTTTTAACCCTGTATATGCCACACCACCGCGCTGCAACAACTTGCATACAGTATATAGTCCCATCGCACCCATTCCTGGAATAAGCTCCTGAAGTACTCGGTGCTGTAGCGACCACCAGGTGGATACCGGAACATACACGATATAATGTAAATATTCGCCAGCACACCAAGGATCTTCAGACTCGTCCAAATGTTTTTTTTAATGGCGAAAGATCACATCACAAAACAGTGTAGTGCAATGTTTCGGAGCCACACAGGACCCCTTCGTCAGGCCTGCTTGCATTACACGTTTACAGTGCAGCCCCATTCACTTAAATGGGTAAGGTGAGGTGGTGGTACCGGCGGCCGAACGCAACAGGAAATATAATTTGTGCCACACCATGGGTACACCCCCAACCACTCGCCTTGGCACCTTAAAGCGGAGGTTCACCCTAAATCCTATCTAATGTTCAATCGCATCTTGGTGTATATAGTAACAAATCGCTATCCATTTTTTCAAATAAAAACCAATTCCTTGTATATACAATGTCTAGCAGTGACTTCCTGGTTCTTCTCCCACGGGAGGGGGCGGGTCGCTTCGTCTCTCTGCGCCGCAATGTCTCCTGGGAGCTCAGCGTCATGCTGCCCAGGAGACGATTAAGACTGCATATAGAGCAAATCTCGCGTGATTTCGATCGTCGCGTGACTCATGCAGGCGGTCATGTGACGAATGCGGCTCCAAATCCCAGAAAGATTTGCTTGTGGGCTTCACAGTGCCCACAAGCAAGATGGACCCGCTCAGGACAGAATTTTATAAAGTACTTTTTACTGCAAAAAGACAAGGCGGAGGGCTAGTGAAATCAGACACGTAAGTAAATTATTAATGACATACCGACCGGCAGATGCACATAAAAAAAAAAACGAAATCCCGCGGAACCCCCGCTTTAAGGGGGATGGTTGGGGGGGGGGGTGACGTAAAAACATGGATCAACTGGTTGTTTTTATTGCCAATCAGCCGCA
Organism: Rana temporaria; assembly: GCF_905171775.1. Classification (NCBI taxonomy): domain Eukaryota; kingdom Metazoa; phylum Chordata; class Amphibia; order Anura; family Ranidae; genus Rana; species Rana temporaria. The sequence goes on along the minus strand of NC_053497.1, from coordinate 45,703,111 downwards.
AGTGTAAAGGAACCCCAAGAGGAATTCTTCATCATTCTTACCCTCGGTGGCATTTCTCTACTGACCACTATCAAATTGAAACATGGCTACATTTATTTTCTGGGCAATTTTGTTCTGTTTCCTATTAATTTCATTGTTATTACTGAAGATATTGTTGTGATATAGATCAGGGGTTGGTATAAAATGACCCATCCTGGGTGTCAAATACTTAAGGTTTGCCATACTCTTTCATTTTATTAATTGTTACATCTACTGTACATCCTACTGATCACACTGTAATCTATAAGTAACATGGTATATGGTTTAGAATGATCAATTTTCAAATTTTTACAAGAAAAAGCGAAGAAGAAATCCTATTGGAGGGTCTGGGACTTTAAGGGCGCCCTTAAAGGGTCACTAAAGGATTTTTTTTTTTTTTAGCTAAATAGCTTCCTTTACCTTACTGCAGTCCTGGTTTCATGTCCTCATTGTTCGTTTTTGCTGTGATGTTGCTGTAATCCTTCTCTGTTCTGAACACTTCCTGGTTGTCTGTTTCTTGATGAAAAAAGTCATGGGAGCTTTCTCTCTGTGGTCACTAATCAAGTAAGGTGTGATTACTGTGTGTCTAAAACCCCTCAACACCAGCCAGGTTCGTTTTACAAACCATCACTGCCCTGTATTGGCTCTGAGTCTCTGTACATCACACAAGCAGGAAACAGCATGCAAAAACAAAACTGAAACTGTAGGTACATTATATGATTGATTTGTATCTATTTTTAATCATTTTTAAAAGGAATCAGTTAACTATTATGTCTCTATACCCTGTAAACAGTCATTTCAGCAAAAAAAAAAAATTCTCCTTTACAACTCCTTTAAGCCTCCTACACACGATCAGTTCATCCGATGAGAACAGTCTGAAGGACCGTTGTCATCGGTTAACCTATGAAGCTGACTGATGGTCCGTCGCGCCCACACACGTGTAAGAACGCGGTGACGTAAAATACAACGACGTGCTGAAAAAAACGAAGTTCAATGCTTCCAAGCATGGGTTGACTTGATTCTGAGCATGCGTGGATTTTTAACCGATGGTTGTGCCTACTAACGATCGGTTTTTTTCTATCGGTTAGGAATCCATCAGTTAAATTTAAAACAAGTTGACCGGGAAATTTTTTCCAGGGAATGTCCGTCCCGACCCTGTCGGAGGAAGACAACATTGATATGGAGGCGCCAATCACTCTAGGTGAATTAAAACAGGCAGTGGCGGGGGTGTCAACTCAAAAGTCACCTGGCCCAGACGGGTTGCCCTTAGAGATATATAAAAGATAGGGGGATATTCTGTTACCAGAACTCCTCAAGACATTAAATTGGGCATTGACTCATGGAACACTCCCCACCTCTATGATAGAAGCCACCATTATTGTCTTACATAAGGAGGGGAAGGATCCAACTGAGGCCTCATCGTATCGTCCCATCTCACTCCTATGTACTGACGCCAAGATCTTGGCTAAAGTATTAGCAACTCGTCTAAACCGGAATATCCAAGCGCTCATACATCCTGACCAATCTGGCTTCATCCCTAATAGGTCAACCAGTATTAATATCAGGAGACTGTTCCTGAATATGCAAATTCCAACAGAGGGGGTGGGTTCCAGAGCTGTTTTAGCCCTGGATGCTGCCAAGGCTTTTGACAGTCTGGAATGGGACTACCTATGGAAGGTCCTAGAGAAATTCGGGTTTGGCCCCAGGTTTATTAGTTGGGTGAAGCTGTTATATAACCAGCCAAGAGCAAAAATTAAAATCAACAACGAATTTTCAGAAATTTTCCAACTAGAGAGAGGAACTCGACAAGGTTGTCCCCTTTCCCCCCTTCTGTTCGCGCTGGCGATGGAACCATTGGCCATTAAAATCAGAAGATATACAGGGGTTCCGTAGACTAACCATAGAGGATAAGATCGCACTGTTTGCGGACGACGTCCTTTTTTTTCTGGGAGACACCGAAACCTCATTAAAAAATGTGATCAAAACGGTGGGTGAGTTTGGGCTATGTTCTGGGCTGGTCATTAATTGGGAAAAGTCAGCACTACTGCCAATTGATCCCCTTGGTGTCCAGATACCCCACGGAATTCCTCAGTTAAAAGTAGTAGCTATGATGAAATACCTCGGGATATGGATCACGAGGGACATCAATAGCTTTGTTCCAAATAACTTAATTCCCCTCTTGTCCAAATGGGAACATAAAAGAGACATCTGGTGTAGACTACCATTATCCATAGCGGGGCGATGTAATTTAATAAAGATGCTATGGCTGCCCCAGCTACTCTATATCCTCCATAACTCCCCAGTCTGGATAGATCAAAAATGGTTCAAAAGGATAGAATCCATCTTTAGAGAGTTAATTTGGAAGAAGGGACAAGCCAGGATTTGTCTCCAGACCATGCAGTTACCAGCTAAAGAGGGGGGAATGGCAGTACCTCACCCGAAAACATACTTCTTATCTTTGCAGCTACAACATCTTGCGAATTGCGGATTGGAGGGAGACGGGAATCCCGGTACATTGATGCTAATAGGGGCACCACATAGGACAATATTGGAGGCACTCGAGGCTGGTTCGTTTATTCATAAATGTCCAACTATAAAACTTATCCTTAAAGTATGGCAAACAACAAAAGCACTAACGATCGGTTTTGAACTATCGGTTAGGAATCCATCAGTTTAATTTAAAGCAAGTTGGCTTTTTTTTAATCAATGGTTAAATAACCTATGGGGCCCACACACGATTGGTTTTCATCGATGAAAACGGTCCATCAGACCGGTGTCCTCTGGTTAACCTATCCTGTGTACGAGGCCTAAAAGTCCCATACCCTCCAATAGGATTTCTTCACTTTTTATAAGTAACATGGGGTTCAATGAGATCTAAAAATGATTTTAGGAGTGTCTCCAGGATAAAGAGGCTGAGAAAAGCCTTTATACACCATACATTAATTCTACAGTATTTCCTGGTGATATTCCACTTTTGCTTTGTGAGTTCACAAAGGCCAATGAGTTTACCGTATGTTGCATCTTTGTTTCACACACATCCCTTTTTACTGCCCTTGTGGATTTACACATAATGTAAGAAAAGTGATTCATTTATGTCCCACAACCACTACAGCTGGAAAATGTGTTAAAATGGACAATGCTGAGAATCGGGTCCGGTAATGTCACTGCTGGCCATATATGGGCAGCCCCATCTGCCTATAAAAAGAGAAATCTGTCTCTATAATATACAAATGTGCCAATATAAAGACTGCCTCCTATCAGGAACTATGGTGTATTTTCCCCTGATTTTCACAACTTTCTGTAGGGGTTACTGGCTTATACCTTATTATTTAAGGCTGCATTCACACTATAACGCGGCGTACGCAGCGTATTTTGCCGCGATTTGTAAACTTTTTTTTTATTTTTATTTTTTTACAAAACATTTTACATTGATGTCTATGCCGAACGCTTAAAGCCGCCTGAAAAAAAGGGTCCGGGACTTGTTTTCAGGCGGCAGGCGTACGGCGTTTCGGCGTTCGGCGTGAGATGTGAACCATCTCATAGACATCAATGTATATTCGCCCCTCCAGCGGCACGAGCGTCGCGCTTCAGGCGTATATACGCCTAGGTGTGAAGGGGCTCTAAAGCTGACCTCAGCACAGTCTTGCACAGTTGTAGAGGCTCCTTTCCTGTACAAACAATGACTCGTACACGCGACCGGTTTTCCTGACATGCCAAAACCCGACGTTTTCCCCGACGTGATTCCTCTCAAGCCTGTCTTGCATACACACGTTCAGTCAAAAAAAACGCTCGACCAAAGCGCGGTGACGTCCAACACGTACCACGGCACTATAAAGGGGACAATCCATTCAAATGGCACCACCCTTTGGGCTGCTTTTGCTGATCCTCGTGTTAGTAAAAGTTTTGTGAGAGAGACGATTCACGCTTTTCAGTGTTCGTGCTTTTCAGTTCGTTACAGCGTGACAAATGCGATATCTCCATTACGAACGCTAGTTTTAACAGAACGAGCGATCCCGTCTCATACTTGATTCTGAGCATGTGCGTTTTTTTCCCCTCGGAAAAGCCCACACACGAGCGGTTTTCACAACGAGAGAAAGACTGATGGGAAACATGACGGGAAAAAATAGAGCAGGTTCTAATTTTTTTGCAGGTATTTTTCTCGCCGGGAAAACTGCTATGGAGCATACACGACCGGTTTTACCGAACCAACCTAAAAATGGTCAGTTTTCTTGTTGGGAAAACCGGTCGTGTGTTGTGTGTCTATAGGCATCACTCTGATTTCACTGCACACTGTGAGTTTCTCGCAATGTGCATTATTAGCTTCAGCAAGTCAATTAGACCCCAACCTATTTCCCAGCTACCTCTCCTACCTATTTCCTCCCCAACTTACAGTCCCCGGCCCACCCATTTCACTCACGGGAAATCATTTTTTTGTACTGTAATCATGGAGGCTTAGCATCCCATGTGGGTATAGCCTAGTCTGCATGCAGATGAGGCCTGCCAAGGAGCACCCACTCCTCCAGACTGACATCAACCCATCAAGGCATTTTGATATTAGTATTACTCCCATGGCCATCTTTATCACAGGGCAAAAGGGGAAGCTGCCCCAGGCCCAGTCATTGTTGTGAAGCCCAAGGCAGCTTCCCCTTGAGCTTGCACTTCCCACAAATAGTTGATAAGTGAATGCTGGAGGGCCCAAGAAAATGTTTGCCCAGGGTCCAATCAATATTAAAGACAGCCCTGATTACTTCTCCTAAATCCCAGTACACACTGGCAGAGGGTCGGGAGCCATTTGCCAGTACAAAAAATACCAGCCGACATTCTCCCTATGTATATGTTCGTGGGGGAGATCGCTGTACTAACCTTGCAAGGTTAGTACAGTGGCTCCCGACCAGAGCTGTCAGTTTTTTGTGTGCAACCCCTTGGGTTGCATGAAGAAAACCAGTGTGTACCAGGCTTAAAGAGGAAGTAAACCGTTATGGTAAAATGTCAAATTAAAATGTCAACCGGTTTGTAGTGAATCAGTCGATATTTCCCTATGTGAGTGTACTAGGCTTAAAACCTTATGCCACGTACACATGATCGGTTAAACCGATGAGAATGGTCTGATGGACCGTTTTTATCGGTCAAAACCGATCGTGTGTGGGCGCCATCGGTTATATAACCATCGGTTAAAAAAAAGCCAACTTGTTTTAAATTTAACCGCTAGATTCCTAACCGATGGGAAAAAAACAATCGTTAGTAGGCACAACCATCTGTTAAAAATCCACGCATGCTCAGAATCAAGTCGACACATGCTTGGAAGCATTGAACTTCGTTTTTTTCAGCATGTCGTTGTGTTTTACGTCACCGCGTTCTGACAAGATCGTTTTTTTAACCGATGGTGTGTAGGCGCGACGGACCATCAGTCAGCTTCATCGGTTAACCGATGAAAACGGTCAATCGGTCCGTTCTCATCGGATGGACTGATCGTGTGTACGCGGCATAAGTTTACCTTCTCGTGAAAATTGTCTTGCAGTCATGTAGAAAAAAAATGTGCAGCTGTGAAAAATGTTTATTAAAATAATTGGCGAACTTATAGGCCATGCTATGTGGGTTGGAAAAAGTAAGATATGTAAAGTAGGTGTTATCTATTTTGACTGCAAAGGTGGAAATACACTTTAAGGTTTTCATATTCACAGGTTGAAAGTCAAGAGTGGTGGTTGCAACCACAACGGAAAGAATGAGGCCACAGAATGTTCTTTACAGTTTGCTAAAAAAGTTACAAACAATATCAATAATTAAAAAAAAAACATCATCTGACTTTACTAATGTGTCATTGTGCGGTTGTTTTTTTAACAACATTTTGTCCTTCGGGGAGTTTTGCGTGTTGTGTCTATTGCTTTGTTTTATAAAAATAAAATGTTAGTGTTGGTTTTATGTGGCACATCTGGTTGATATAAAGGTCTACTTATCGTTTGTGCCCAAGATTCACACATTTTCTATTTAAGATTCAATTACAAAAATATGTGACTCTTGTGTAAAAGTTGTATGAATCTCAGGTAAAAACATTGCTAAACAGACCCCCTAAGTGCCGGTTCACACCAGTGTTCATTTTGGCAGCAAATTTCAATTCAGTTTAAAGGGGTTGTAAAGACAAAAATATTTTCCTCTTAAATTAAAGTCTGACAGTAGCTGATAAAGTAAAAAGTAATGTTTTGCATTATAACTAGTTTGATACCTGTTGAAATCGAGCCGTTTTATTCACCTCCGTCACTCCTGAATCGTTATTCTCACTGACTTCCTGGTTTGCGGTGCGCATTCTTGCTACATCACGGCCTAATGGGAACTACAGTTCCCATTAGGCTTAGCCTCCATGCCTGTGAGGGATAAGAGAGCATCTTCACGCAGGGCTGTAGTCATAGGGAGGGGGTGAGCACATTCTGCTTTCCACCATGCAAAACGGCTCAGATGCTGGTGGAAAGCAAGAAGAGGAGTGACAGGAAATGGCATTTTCAAACCTGGATTACTGTATTTTGGAGGTCAAAAGGAAAAACGAGGTAAGTGATATTTAAATGCTCTAGCTTACAGCAATCAATTGATCTAATAAAAAACGAACCTTTAGTGTTCCTTTAAGTCTAAGGCCCCGTACACACGACTATTTTTCATGTCATGGGAAAAACAATGTTTTTCTCAACTTGATTCTTGTCAAGCCTGCCTTGCATATACACGATCGTGAAAAAAAAATAATAGTGGTAAAAGCTGCTCTGCAATGTGAAAAAATCAATATAAAAATCAAATTATATAGTGTGTGATGCACACAAAACACTAATGCAATATGAAATGATCAAGTGAAGGTGCAAAGTCCATATGAATGGATGTATCTCAGGGAAAATCAGGATGACAGAAAGTTCTCCGAGTGTGTGAAAAGGTATCCAAAATTATCCAGTGAATCTGTATAGCAGATAGAAGTATCCTCCACCGTTAAATCCTAACTGCTTACCACAATGATAAGTAAATCAAGCATGTAACCGTGACTGCCAGATCCAAGATTCCAGGGGAAATTTTTCACCTTATCTCTGTTTCAGATATCAGACTATTCACTCTCCATAGTGTGACCCAAAAGAGAAAAGGATTTCAATTACACTGTTCCTTTAAAAATCCCATCTGAATTCATAATGCAGGAAAGCTGCAGTCAGAGTGAAAAAAAAAATGCTTGAGCAAAGCGCGGTGACGTACAACGCGTAAGACGGCACTATAAAGGGGAAGTTCCATTCGGATGGCGCCACCCTTGGGGCTGCTTTTGTGTTAGTAAAAGTTTGGTGAGAGACGATTTGCACTTTTCAGTCTTCGTGCTTTTCAGTCTGTTACAGCGTGATGAATGTGCTATCTCCATTACAAACGCTAGTTTTACCAGAACGAGCGCTCCCGTCTCATAACTTGCTTCTGAGCATGTGCGTTTTTTTCCCCGTCGTTAAAGCCCACACACGACCGTTTTTCATGACGTGAAAAACGACGATGTGAAAAGTGACGAGAAAAATTAGAGCATGTTCTAAATTTTTAATAGCCATTTTTCACGACGAGAAAAATGCTCTGGAGGCCACACACGATCGTTTTTAATGACCAATTTCAAAAATGGCATTTTTCTCGTCATGAAAAACGGTCGTGTGTATTAGTCTAAGGAATAAAATAGCATTTTAGTTTTAGTCCCATTTTAGTCTTCTGCAATTGTTTTAGTTTTAGTCGTATTTAGTCTACTAAATCTCCAGTACATTGTAGTCGACTAAAACTCATTTTAGTCATCTAAAATCTAATGGGTGTAATTAAAATGTATTGCATTAGTTAACATTTCTCCACAATTTCCAAACTCATTCTTTACTGCTGGAATGAAAAATCTAATATGTTATTATTTATGGTATTGAGATATGAACATGCACTACAGACCAGTGTTCATTTTGAAGTCAAATTTCAATTTAGTTTTACACACGATCATTTTTCGGCATGAAAAAAAATGACGTTTTTAAAAACGTCATTTAAAATGATCGTGTGTGGGCTTCACATCGTTTTTCGGCTTCTGAAAAAAATGACGTTTTTCGGATTGTAAAAAATGATCGTGTGTGGGCTAAAACGACATTTTAAACCCGCGCATGCTCAGAAGCAAGTTATGAGACGGGAGCGCTCGTTCAGGTAAAACTACCGTTCATAATGGAGTAAGCACATTCATCACGCTGTAACAGACACAAAAGCGCGACTCGTCTTTTACTAACACGGAATCAGCTAAAGCAGCCCAAAGACGAATAGAACTTCCCCTTTGGAGTGCCGTCGTACGTGTTGTACGTCACCGCGCTTTTTTCATCATTTTTTAAAAACGATGGAGTGTGGGCAACGTCGTTTTTAATGATGAAGTTGGAAAAACTTTGTTTTTTGGACATGCCGAAAAATGATCGTGTGTACGCAGCATCTCTTGCCGGCCGAGTGTACAGACACTCCATTCAAAAGAACCGCCGTTCTTTAGAATGGAACCAACGCGGTGACATCATCGACTACGACAGGGGGGAGGGGGCGAGCAGGAGGGTCAGGACACTCTCTACTTTGCAGATAAAGAAAGGAGCTGTGTGTTAGTGGGCATCCTGACACTCCTGTTCGCCCCCTCAAGAGGCTTTCTCTACACCAGGGAGAAAGCCTTGCATTACTGTGTGGAGTTACAGACAGAAGAACAGGAAGTGAGGATTTCTCAGAAGAAATAAGGACATTTAAAAGCAAAATAGAAGGATGAGGTAAGTGAAGGAGGACTGCACTAAGGTAAAGGAAGCTATTTGGAGGGGGGGGGGGGGATTACCTTTACAACCCCTTTAAGCTCCTGTGGGCAGAGCCATCATTCCTAGTCATACATTTATGTAACATAATTATATAGTTATTGCCCCTGTATGTCCACACTTTTAGCAGCACTATGAAAGTTATTGGTGCCATATAAATCAAAAGAATAAGAAAAATGTAAATAAAATGACACATAGGCCCGGATTCACAGACAGCGGCGCACATTTATGCCGCCGTAGCTTATCTCCTGTACGCTACGCCGACGCAGCCCAGAGAGGCAAGCCAATGCTGCCTAAACTGCGCTGGGTTTCGAAGGCGTAAGTCGGCGTAAGTGGAAGTGGGCGTGAGCCATGCAAACCCATGCAAATGATGGTTTGAGAGCCAGACAAGTACGTTGAACGAACTGCGCATGCGTCGTGTCGTGGACGCATCCCCGTGCGCATGCTCATAACCACGTTGGAACAACTACCTAAGATACGCCTGATCACTGCCTACGCCATGAACGTAATCTACGCCCATCCAGACACACGTCCAACGTAAACTACGTAAAAACCGCCGGCTTCTATTCCCTGATGCAGACCTTTACATGTCTGCTGCTGAGTTACACCTCCTTTATGGGGCTTAACTTTATGCCGGACGTACAACTTACGTGCACCTCTCGTAACCTGCGTCGGGCGGGCGCAGGTTCGTGAACCGCCGTATTTTCCTCATTTGCATATTTGAATGGCTAATCAATGGCAGCGCCACTATGCGGCCAGCGTAAATATGCGCCCACCCTACGCTGGCGTAGGCAAGTTACGTCGGTGGGATTAAGCCTATTTTTAGGCGTATCTTAGTTTGTGGGTACGGCGCACAGATACGACGGCGCATATTTGCACTTACGCTGCGTATCTGGAGATACGTCGGTGCAAGTGCTTTGTGAATCCGGGCCATAGATGTCAATTTAAAATCATACATCAATTTTACATTTGAGGCCTCTTTCACACGGCCTAGTTGCTGACTCGTTACCCACAGTGGATTGCATTGTGAGCAACATCTGGCACACAGTTATATGATAGTATATAAGGTATATATAGGCGATAGTATATGCCACCTTCTGCATACCTGTTTGAAGGAGAGTTTTACAATAAAATGCCTCTTCACCACTCCACAAAGGCATCCATCCATTGGCCCATTGGTCTGATGTGGTCCCGTTCATCTCTATGGGGTGTGGTTGTAGGCAGCATCACCTGCCAAATGGGACATGCCCTATTTTTTTATTTAATTCTACTTGTATACCATCTTTGTTTTGGGAGTGCATAATGGCCCTTGACTAGCTTATAGCATGCCGTGTTCATCTTCATGTTACATGCTGGTGTTCACTTCCCTCTAAAGGGAAGTGAAGTTACACATATAACGAGGAAAGTGATTCATTTATGTCCCGTAAATACTACGGCTGAAAAAACACATCGACTTTCTCTGTACCAGTTCCCATAACTCTGATCGGTCCTTTACAGCATGAAAATCATATGACTATATGATAACTTTTATCGGCATACGGTCAGATTGTTAGTATAGTACAAATTGAGCAAGACTAGGAGAAATGCAGGACCAGTGTAATTATTAGAACTATGACCACCATTTACAAAAATGTGACTCTGCCTGTATAGAATGTCAGACATTAGATACAAGTGAGCAGCCTGTTGACTTGTTATCTGCTCTCGAAGGCTAATTAAAGGAGTTGTAAAGGAAAAAAATGTTTTGCCTAAAATTAATGTCTGCGAGGTAGACAGACAGAATAGTGTAATGATTCTGTTAAAAAACGAGTAAATACTTATTAAATTCCTTCATCTATATCACCTCCGGTGTTCTAGTTTCTGTTCTCTCATTCACTTCCTGGTTTGCGGCGCTCGTTCATGTAAGAACTACATTCCCAGTAAGCATTGCGGCACGCCCAGTAATTCACACCTCCTTGAAGTCTCTAACACGTAGAGAGCGTCCTGCCACACAGATGTAGTTCCCAGGAGGGGGCGAGCACGTCACTGACCACCGCAGTAAAGCCTCCCATCACGGTGGTCAGTAAAATCAGACAAGCAGGAAGTGAACAGAACAGAGAAGAAATAGAGCAACTTCTGAGCAAAAACGAACAATGAGGAAGTGAAAGGAGGAATGTCTGCAGGTAAAGGATGCTTATTATGAAAAAAAATAATTCCTTTACAAACCCTTTAATTATTGCTGCCTGGGTCCCATAGCTAAACTAAATTCTAAATCACTCCGCTATACCTTTTTAAATATGCTTTTTTTTTCCCACAAATAGAGCTTTCTTTTGGTGGTATTTGATCACCTCTGCGGTTTTTATTTTTTGCGCTATAAACAAAAATAGAGCGCCAATTTTGAAAAAAAAGGCAATATTTTTTACTCTTTGCTATAATAAATATCCCCCAAAAACATATATAAATTATTTTTTTTCCTCAGTTTAGGCCGATACGTATTCTTCTACCTATTTTTGGTAAAAAAATCGCAATAAGCATTTATCGATTGGTTTGCACAACATTTATAGCGTTTACAAAATAGGGGATAGTTTTATTGCATTTTTTTTTTTTTACTACTAATGGCGGCGATCAGCGATTTTTTTCATGACTGCGACATTATGGCGGACACTTCGGACAATTTTGACACATTTTTGGGACCATTGTCATTTTCACAGCAAAAAATGCATTTAAATTGCATTGTTTATTGTGAAAATTACAGTTGCAGTTTGGGAGTTAACCACAGGGGGCTCTGAAGGAGTTTCGTTTCACCTAGTGTGTGTTTACAACTGTAGGGGGGTGTGGCTGTAGGTCTGACGTCATCGATCGTGTCTCCCTATAAAAGGGATCACACGATCGATGCAGCCGCCACAGTGAAGCACGGGGGAAGCCGTGTTTACATACGGCTCTCCCCGTTCTTCAGCTCCGGGGAGCGATCGCAAGGGGGCGGCTAGAAACGAATAGCCGCGCCCTCATCGCGGATCGCTCCCCGCGGATTTCCGACCGCCGCATGTACCGGGGGGGGGGGGGTTCCCGATCGAACTCCTGACCCGCGGAAAGGCAGGGACGTACATATACATGCGGCGGGCGTTAAGCGGTTAAAATGTATCACACCTGATGTACTGACTGCCTATCTTATTTCTTGAGGCCCTGAAATGTCAGGAAAGTACAAATACCCCTCAAATTACCCCTTTTTGGAAAGTAGACAGTCCAAAGTATTTAGTAAGAGGCATGGTGAGTTTTTTGAAGTTGTAATTTCTTTCCACAATTACACAATATTGTCATAATAACAAGTTTTTTCTCACACAGAATATGCATACTTGCAATTACACCCCAAACGACATTCTGCTACTCCTCCTAAGTATGGTGATACCACATGTGTGAGACTTTTGCACAGCCGGGCCACATACAGAGGCCCAACATGCAGGGAGCACCGTCATGCGTTCTAGGAGCATAAATTACACATCCAATTTCCTGATGACCTATCACACTTTTGAAGGCCCTGGAACACCAGGACAATGGAATTACCCGCAAAATTACCCCATTTTGGAAAGCAAACACCCCAATGTATATTCTATAAGGCATTATGAGTCTTTTGACCATGTAATTTTTTCCACAAGTTTTTGGAATATGTGGAAATAAAATAGAAACTTTTTTTTTTTTTTTTACAGAAAATGTATAAGATTTTTCTAACACATAGCATGTACATAGCAAAAATTACACCCCAAAAGACATTCTGCTACTCCTCCTGAGTATGGTGATACCACATGTGTGAGACTTTTACACAGTCTGGCCACATATAGAGGCCCAACATGCAGAGGGCACATCAGGCGTTCTAGGAGCATAAATTAAAATGTTTACTTTCCTGACTAGTTACCACATTTTTGAAGGCACTGGAGCACCAGGACAATGGGAATGCACACCATATTACCCCCATTTTGGAAGGCAAACACCCCCAACATATATTCTGTGAAGCATGGGCCGCAGATAGGTACTCGGGTACTCCGATGGGCTGCAGATAGGTTCTCTTTACTCTGATGGGCTGAAAACAGGTACTCAGGGTACTCTAAAGGTCTATTCGGGTACTCTAATGGGATGGAGACAGGTACTCGGGTACTCTGAAGGGCTGCATATAGGTACTCGGTTACTCTGAGCTGGAGACAGGTACTCACATACTCTGATCTGCAGATAGGTACTCAGGTACTCTGGGCTGGAGACAGGTACTCGGGTATTGCGATGGGCTGGAGACAGGTACTTGGGTGCTCTGATGGGCTGCAGACAGGTACTTGGGTACTCTGATGGGCTGCAGATAGATACTTGGGTACTTTAATGGAACGCAGATAGGTACTCGGGTACTCTGGGTTAGAGACAGGTACTCGGGTATTCTGATGAGCTGCAGATAGGTACTCAGGTACTCTGGGCTGGAGACAGGTACTCTGAGCTGAAGACAGGTACCCAGGTACTCTAATAGGCTGGAGACAGGTACTCAGGTACAGGCCCGGACTGGGACAAATAATAGGCCCGGGCATTTTAGGCTGAGCAGCCCATTTTTTTTTATATATACAGATCAGGGAAGCATGACATGTTTGTTATTAAATCAACCCCCCTACCCCCGGCCCCCTCCTATTACAGTGTGCTTCCAATTGTAAGCAGCGAGGACATTTCATGGTCTGCAGCTGTACATATACAAGAGGAGTGTATATGTGCGGCTGCTGGACTATCCTGGCTGAAAAGCTCAGGATAGTTCAGACTAGGATCCAAACACACCTGAGCTCACTCCTGCCAAGGGGAATGCTGCAGCTGGCTTTAAGGCCTCAGCCCGGATTCACACTACTGCGGTGTGAGACACCACATGTAATTCGCACAGGAATCGCTCAACATTCCTGTGCGAATTACATGTGGTGTCTCTGGGGTGCAATTTGAGCCATGGATTTGTATGGCTCAAATCGTACTGCATTCAAACCACACTGGTGCAGGACCCTTTATTGTCCACACCAGAATCAGATTACATGGGTGTTCACACCCATGCGATCCGATTCGGCAAACTGGGCTGCGTTTTGTAAACCGATTGTAAAGTGTCGTTAACAGTTATAGTTCATTTTAGGGCACATTAAAAATATATTACCCAAAATTATATAGAAGGCCCCTTTCACATGGGGGCGGCGACGATAAAGCGCCGCTATTTTTAGCGGTGCTTTACCGTCATTTTTGCGAAGGTATTCGGCCGATAGCGGAGTGCTTTTAACCCCCCGCTAGCAGCCGAAAAAGGGTTAAAATCATCTGCAAAGTGCCGAGGTATGGCCAAACTGTCCATTCATTTCGCTCCAAAGATGCTGCTTGCAGGACATTTTTTTAACGTCCTGCCAGTGCACCACTCCAGTGTGAAAGCCTTCGGGGCTTTCACACTGGAGTAAATAAAGCGGCTCTATCAGGGCGCTTTACAGGCACTATTTTTTGCGTTATAGCGCCTGCAAAACGCCTCAGTGTGAAAGGGGTCTAAAACAATCCAAAAGGTGTCATGCATTTAAAGTGTATATATGATTTTTTGTTAACACTGCACTTACCCAGCCAACCAGTACTAAACATACCACAATTACAAACACAAAAAATAAAATAAAATAAATAATATAATATATACACTTTAAATGCACCTTTTGGGCCCAACAAATGTCCCTCTCACACAATGTTTTACACGTGCATTTACACAGCATGATAAGAGCATGCTTAGGTCTTGTCAATGGTCTCTTTTACACAGTAAAGAGTGATGCTAAACAACCTGAGTTCAGCATCACTCTCTTTTACTGTGTAAAAGAGACCACTGACCAGACCCAAGCATGCTCTTATCATGCTGTGTAAATGCACGTGTAAAACATAATTTTTGGCAAACAGGCAGGCTGGCTGGCTGGCTGGCGTTACTTACTTTTTAGCAGTCTTCTCTATGCCCTGGTGCCAGTGGCTGCAGATACACCTTTGCGACAGGCAGAAGGGGATTCCTCCAGGCAGCTCCTCCCCCTTCATGGTCACCTGACCTCTTGATTTCCGCCCCCCTAAGCTGAATAGTCAGCCGGACGGCCACGGAGCTGGCCGTGTTGGTGCCGGCTGAGCGGCCCCCAGCCACGGAGCAGCCTAGATGCTTTGGCTTCTGGCGGGGGACTGGGGACCCCGGCCAGAAGAACATGGATGCGGCCCTCCCCGCAGAGCCGGCCGCAGAGAAGCCGGCAGCGGGTGAGCAGGGCCGGCTCTAGCAGCTGCCCATGAAGTCGGTCAGGCCCGAAATTGATATGTGGCCCTGGCAGCTGCGGCCGACCGGGCATATGCCCGGTGTGCCCTATGGCCAGTCCGGGCCTGCTCAGGTACTCCGATTGGCTGCAGATAGGTACTCGGGTACTCTGATGGGCTGAAGATAGGTACTGGGGTACTCTGATGGGCTTATAAAAGGTACTCTAATGGGCTGGTGACAGGTATTCATGTATTCTGATGGGCTGGTGACAGGTACTCTCTATTTATGGGCAATCAGTGTGTTTTACTTTGCACTGTA
Source organism: Rana temporaria (assembly GCF_905171775.1). NCBI lineage: Eukaryota > Metazoa > Chordata > Amphibia > Anura > Ranidae > Rana > Rana temporaria. The sequence goes on along the minus strand of NC_053497.1, from coordinate 45,687,751 downwards.
GGCAGTAACTGTCTGTTTTCCGCAATCTCCTCCTCACACAGGATCGGTGTGTGAGGAGGAGAACCCAGTAACAGCTAGTTACCATTGTTTGTTGACGTTTGTCACCGGCTGTAATTGGACACAGCCGGTCACGTGGTAAAGACACGCCTCATCCCCCGATCCGTTTTTTGTGTGATAGTGGTGTGGGTTGATGCACATATCCAGGTGTAGTTCCAAACACCCAGACATGAACATTGGGAGCCTGGTGTGTTATGTCTTACATCTCTTCTAGTTTAACTTTGTAAAAAGTATATAATACATTGGCCCGGATTCACAAAGCACTTACGCCAACGTATCTCGATATACGCCGCGTAAGTGTAACTATGCGCCGTCGTATCTGTGCACCGTGCCCACAGAACTAGATACGTCTGAAAATAGGCTTCATCCGACCAACGGAACTTTCCTATGCCGGCGTATCGTGGGCGCATATTTACCCTGGTCGCCTCATTGCAAATATGCAAATGAGGAAGATACGTCGATTCACGAATGTAGTTGCGCCCGGCGCATAATATACGCGGTTTGCGTAAGGCTTACGTCCGGCTTATAGTTATTCCCCATCTATGAGGCGCAACCCATGCAAAGGTATGGACCAGGGAACAGCCGTCGTATTTTACATTGTTTACGTAGTAGTACGTGAATAGGGCTGGGCGTAGGTTACGTTCACGTCGTAGGCAGTGATTCGAAGTATCTTAGGGAGTAGTTTAGGCGTGATCCTGAGCATGCACACTGGGTTGCGTCCACGGGACGGTGCATGCGCCGTTCATTTTAAGTACTTGTCTGTCACTCGGCCCATCATTAGCATGGGGTCACGCCTCATTAGCATGGCTCACGCCCACTTCCACCTACGCTGGCTTACGCTGAAGAAACCCAGCGTAGATTTGGGTGCAAGTGCTTTGTGAATCCAGTGCTTGCATCTGTGCGATGCGTCGGCGTAGCATATATTAGATACGCTACGCCCGCATAAATATGCGCCGATGTATGTGAATCTGGGCCATTATCTCTAAGATATTTCTATTATTTGAGAATAATATGATCCAGTCCAGATTTTCCCTTTAACTGAAACAGGCCAAACTTCAACTGAAAAGAGGTATTTATACAGTATGTCACTTTGTTCAGTACTAACACATAGCAGGAACATTTCCAAGGACGCATCCAAGGACAGATCTTTGGATTTGTCCTCTGAAGTCAGGAACAGTGAGCTACTGTGCCCTGCTGATAAGTGTCATGATTTTCAAGAATGACCCACTTACATATCATTTTTCCTAAGCATGTTTGTGGCACATTTGCTAGGTGTGTATTAGCTTATGTGTTTATGTTTGTCTCATGTGTAGTTGTGGTTTCTCTCACTACGTGTCTCTTCCTGTTGCAATCGCTGGGTGTGTGCACAGGAACAGAGGGAGGAAAGAGTCCATTAGTTTGTTCTGTGCAGCGATCACGTGATCCGTCCGCCTCAGGACATTGAACCAAAGTTACGTCAAGCTGGTTTTCATCAAATCTTCAGATCTCAACTTTACTTTTTTGGTTGAGAAAACAAACCTGGTCTTGTGAATTCTAAATATACCTAATAGCAAACACAGATAACAGTTAAGGAAAGAGATTTAGGCTTTTTCCACAGGGAATAGTATTAGCATGAGGTCACAATGATACTGCACTGAAATGACTCTTTGAGGAACCATCAGCCACCCCAGTTTTCATCAGGATATCTCAGGGTGCCAGCTCAGCCCTTTACCTTCTGACAGTTACGAACTACACAGGTTCTATGGCCCATAAAATTTCCGGTAAGGGCTTGTTTACACTTGCATCAAAACAAGGCTGAGGACACGCTTTTCGAAAGCTCTCTGAATGCCAGTCCAAGTCCTTGTCACTAACTGTAGGTGTAGAGTGTCTCCACACTCCTTGTAGATGTAGAGTGTCCCCACACTCCTCATAGATGTAGAGTGTCTCCACACTCCTTGTAGATGTAGAGTGTCCCCACACTCCTCATAGATGTAGAGTGTCCCCACACTCCTTATAGATGTAGAGTGTCCCCACACTCCTTATAGATGTAGAGTGTCCCCACACTCCTTGTAGATGTAGAGTGTCCCCACACTCCTCATAGATGTAGAGTGTCCCCACACTCCTCATAGATGTAGAGTGTCCCCACACTCCTCATAGATGTAGAGTGTCCCCACACTCCTCATAGATGTAGAGTGTCCCCACACTCCTCATAGATGTAGAGTGTCCCCACACTCCTCATAGATGTAGAGTGTCCCCACACTCCTTATAGATGTAGAGTGTCCCCACACTCCTTGTAGGTGTAGAGTGCTTTCACACTCCTTATAGATGTAGAGTGCTCCCCACACTCCTTGTAGATGTAGAGTGTCCCCACACTCCTCATAGATGTAGAGTGCTTTCACACTCCTTATAGATGTAGAGTGTCCCCACACTCCTTGTAGGTGTAGAGTGCTTTCACACTCCTTATAGATGTAGAGTGCTCCCCACACTCTTTGTAGATGTAGAGTGCTTTCACACTCCTTATAGATGTAGAGTGCTCCCCACACTCCTTGTAGATGTATAGTGTTACCACACTCCTTGTAGATGTAAAGTGCTTCCACACTCTTTATAGATGTAGAGTGTCCCCACACTCCTTGTAGTTGTAGTGCTCCCACACTCCTTGTAGATGTATAGTGTTCCCACACTCCTTGTAGTTGTAGTGCTCGCACACTTTTTATAGATGTAGAGTGTCCCCACACTCCTTGTAGTTGTAGTGCTCCCACACTCCTTGTAGATGTATAGTGTTCCCACACTCCTTGTAGTTGTAGTGCTCGCACACTTTTTATAGATGTAGAGTGTCCCCACACTCCTTGTAGATGTAGAGTGCTTCCACACTCATTATAGATGTAAAGTGTCCCCACACTCCTTGTAGTTGTAGTGCTCGCACACTTTTTATAGATGTAGAGTGTCCCCACACTCCTTGTAGATGCAGAGTGCTTCCACACTCCTTATAGATGTTGAGTATCCCCACACTCCTTGTAGTTGTAGTGCTCGCACACTTTTTATAGATGTAGAGTGTCCCCACACTCCTTGTAGATGTAGAGTGCTTCCACACTCCTTATAGATGTAGAGTGTCCCCCACACTCCTTATAGATGTAGAGTGCCCCCACACTTATAGATGTAGAGTGTCCCCACACTCCTTGTAGATGTAGAGTGCTTCCACACTCCTTATAGATGTAGAGTGTCCCCCACACTCCTTATAGATGTAGAGTGCCCCCACACTTATAGATGTAGAGTGCTTTCCCACTCCTTATAGATGTAGAGTGCCCCCACATTCCTTGTGAATGTAGAGTTCTTCCCCACTCCATATAGATGTAGAGTGTCCCCACACAACTTATAGATGTAGAGCGCACCCACACTCCCTGTAGCTATAGCATATCTCCACACTCCTCATAGGTATGCAGTGTCCACACACTCCTTATAGATGTAGAGTGTCCCCACACTCCTTATAGATGTAGAGTGCCCGGCACTCCCTGTAGGTGTAGCATATCCCCACACTTCTTGTATATATAAAGTTTCCCCACACTCCTCATAGATGTGCAGTGTCCACACACTCCTTATAGATGTAGAGTGCCCTTGTACTCCTTAAAGATGTAGAGTGCCCCACACTTCTTATAGATGTAGAGTGTACCCACACTCTTTATAGATGTAGAGTGCACCCACACTCTTTATAGATGTAGAGTGCACCCACACTCCTTATAGATGTAGAGTGCACCCACACTCCTTATAGATGTAGAGTGCACCCACACTCCTTATAGATGTAGAGTACCCTCACACTCCTTATAAATGTAGAGTGCACCCACACTCCTTATAGATGTAAAGTGCACCCACACTCCTTATAGATGTAGAGTGCACCCACACTCCTTAAAGATGTATAGCCGGATTCAGAGAGTGTTACGCCGGCGTATCAGTAGATACGCCGTCGTAACTCTGAATCTACGCCGTCGTACATTTAAGTGTATTCTCAAATTGAGATACACTTAAATGTAGCTAAGATACGACTGCCTGCGCCGTCGTATCTTAGCTGTCTAGTTCCGCCGGCCGCTAGGCGCGTGTACGCTGATTTACGCCTAAAATGCGTAAATCAGCGAGATACGCCTTTTCACGAATGTACGCTTGCCCGTCTGAATTATTTATGCCGTTTACGTAAGACATACGCCGACGTAAAGATAAAGCTGCTCTCTAGGTGGCACAGCCCATGCAAAGTATGGACGTCGGAACAAGCAAATCTTTTTACGTCGTTTGCGTAAGTCGTACGCGAATAGGGCTGTGCGTAAGTTACGTTCACGTCGTAGACAGTGTTCGACGTATCTTAGGCATTCTATCCGATGCATGCGCACTGGGATACGTCAATCACGTCGGGTCATGGTTTATTTACATAAAACACGCCCACCTCAACACAATTTGTATTAGGCGGGCTTACGCCGGCCCATTTACGTTACGCCGCCGTAACTTAGGACGCAAGTGCTTTGTGAATACAGCACTTGCCTCTCTAACTTACGGCGGCGTAGCATAAATACGATACGCTACGTCGGCTGAAATATACGCCGCCCTACGTCAATCCAGCTGGTAGAGTGCACCCACACTACCTGTAGGTGTAGCGTACCCCCACACTTCTTGTGTATGTAAAGTGCCCCCACACTTTCTTTTGGTAGAAGGTTGAACACTCATAAAGAAAGCAGATTAAATAAAAGATATTAAGATATCAGAATATCATCTAGATTCTTCAGCACTGTCAGCTCATCTGTGAACATCCTGATACAGAATAGAGGGGGACGTTTTTCGTGGAATGAGAAAGGCCTTGCCATGTCCCCGGTAATACTTCCATTTAGTCATCTAGGTAAAAATAGACCTTCAGTAGTTCACGTGTTAAAGACATGTTTTCTGTGCTTACCCACAAACATCACCAAAACATGGATCCTGCACGAATAAAATAACATAAACCATTTAGGCCACTGATGTTTGTTGTACAAATAAATGACTGCCCGCAGCAACCAGACAGTCAGATAGAGAATGAAAGGGAACATTTCACAGGATGTTATGGGGATGATCAGTACATTTCACTTGTAATACTGAAAGTAATAAAACAATCATTTACTGGGAGGTCTGTAAGCAAGATCACAAAAATGGATAAAGTAGCTGGATGAAAAAAAATAAAGAAATTGCATAGGATTGGGTCACTATGCTGGGTGGTGATGAATATCCTTGAAAGCTTTTAGGAGTCAGTGAGCCTGGGATTTCCGGGGAAGAGTAAACAGAACTAATAGTTCTTGCCTAGGTTGCTATAGTAGCTCCACACTTGGTAACAGTGACCTGGTTTAATAGAGACAAGGAAATTGATTTATAGTAATAGGGTCTTCTAAAAAAAAAACAGCACAACAACGCAGTTTAGAAAATAAATTACAAACAGAAAATTGTTACAAAATAGAGGCAGCAAACAGGCAATGGTGACAATACATGGGCAACAAATGGACAGTTCCCTTATCTAACTCAAGGGCCCGGATTCAGAAACAACTTACGACGGCGTATCTCCAGATACGCCGTCGTAAGTCTGAATGGGAGGCGTCGTATCTTGGCGCCTGATTCAAAGAATCAGATACGCCCGAATTTGTCCAAGATACGACTGACGTAAGTCTCTTACGCCGTCGTATCTTGGGTGCATATTTAGGCTGGCCGCTTCCGTATATTTACGCGTTGAATATGCAAATGAGGTAGATACGCCGATTCAGAAACGTACTTGCGCCCGTCAGATTAAGCTACGCCGTCGGTCCGGCGTAACTTTCCCCCTCATAAAGCAGGGGTAAGCCATGTTGGGTATGGACGTCGGAAACGTCGGAACTGCGTCGTATTTTACGTCGTTTGCGTAAGTCGTACGTGAATGGGGATGGGCGTAGGTTACGTTCACGTCGACTAAGCATTGAGCCGGCGTAACTTAAGGAGAAAATTTGACGTGATACTGAGCATGCGCGCGCATGCGCCGTTGGTTAGGCGCGTCATTTACGTGGGGTCATGATTAATTTCCATACAACACGCCCCCTACCAGCCTACTTTGAATTACACGGGCTTACGCCAGCCCATTTACACTACGCCGCCGTAACTTAGGGCGCAAGTTCTTTGTGAATACGGTACTCGCCTCTCTAAGTTACGGCGGCGTAGCGTATATGAGATACGCTACGCCAGCAGAAACTTAGGCCATTCTTTCTGAATCCGGGCCAAGGTCTTCAGTCTTATGCCTCGTACACACGACCGGGATTCCGGACGGGAAAAGACCCGTCGGAAATCCTGGGGGGAAAACCGAGAACCTGCTCGGTAACTTTTCCCCCGTACACACGAGAGAAAACTCAGATAAGAGCTTTGGTCGGGAATCCCGACCGTGTGTATGCTCCATTGTAGTTTTTCTCGTAGGAAAACTGACAAAAACGTCCGGGAAAAAGTCCGCTGGGAAAAAAGAGAAATTCCAACAAGAAAACCGTGGTTTTTTTTCCGACTGAATGTTAGCTCAAACTTGTGTTGCATACAAACGATCACACAAAATTCCGACCATCAAGAACGCGGTGACGTACAACACTACAACGAGCCGAGAAAAAATAAGTTCAATGATTCCAAGCATGCGTCAAATTGATTCCGAGCATGCGTGGTTTTTTTTGCGCGTCGGAATTGCATACAAACGGAAACATTGAGAACCAGCTTTGAAATTTTTGCTGTCGAAAACCAGCAGAAAAAGTCCGATGGAGCCTACACACGGTTGGAATTTCTGACCAAAAGCTCACATCGAACATTTCTTGTCGGAATTTCTGATCGTGTGTACGCAGCATAAAACATAAAACTAAAATGCTATTTTAGTCAAAAGACTAATGCCGCGTACACACGATCATTTTTCAGCATGAAAAAAAACTTTGCTTTTCAGCATGTTGAAAAAACAATGTTTTTCCAACTTCATCATTAAAACGACGTTGCCCACACACCATCGTTTTAAAACAATTATCTAGCAAAGCGCGGTAACGTACAACACGTACGACGGCACTATAAAGGGGAAGTTCCATGCGGATGACGCCACCCTTGGGGCTGTTTTTAGCTGATTCCGTGTTAGTAAAAGACGATTCACGCTTTTCTGTCTGTTACAGCGTCATGAATGTGCTTACTCCATTATGAACAGTAGTTTTACCAGAACGAGCGCTCCCGTCTCATAACTTGCTTCTGAGCATGCGCAGGGTTTTTAACGTCGTTTTAGCCCACACACGATCATTTTTTACAACTCGAAAAACAACATTGTTTAAAACGACGGTAAAAAATGCAGCATGTTCGAATTTTTTTTGGTCGTTTTTTCAGAACATGAAAAATGATGTGAAGCCCACACACGATCATTTTAAATTACATTTTTTAAAAGCTACATTTTTTTCATGTCGAAAAATGATCGTGTGTACGCGGCATAAAACTAAAACTAAATAGAAATTTGACTTCAAAATTAACACTGGTCCGTAGTGCATGTTCATACCTCAGTACCATAAACAATAACATATTTGATTTTTCACTCCAGCAGTATATAATGAGTTTGGAAATTGTAGAGAAATGTTAACTAACGCATTACAACTTAATTACACCCATTAGATTTTAGACGACTAAAATCTACTGGAGATTTAGTCGACTAAACATGAACAAAACTAAAACAATTGCAAAAGACTAAAATGGGACTAAAACTAAAATGCCATTTTAGTCCTAATGTACACACAATCGGAAATTCCGACAAGAAAACTGTGGATTTTTTCTGACGGAATGTTGGCTCAAACTTGACTTGCATACACACCGTCACACAAATCTTGTTTGAAATTCCGACCGGCAAGAATGCGGTGACGTACAAGACGTACGACGAGCCGAGATCAATGAAGTTCAATAGGCAGTTTGGCTTTTCGGCTTGATTCTGAGCATGCGTGATTTTTTGCGCGTTGGATTTGCATACAGACGAGCCGATTTTATGATAGGAACTTTTTCCGTTGGAAAAATAGAGAACCTGCTCTCAATCGTTTGTTGGCGGAAATTCCGACAGCAAACGTTTTTTTGTCGGAATTTTTCGATCGTGTGTATAAGACTAAAACTAAATCGAAATTTGCTACCAAAATTAACATTGACCCACACCTATCTTATTTTCAAACATAATCACATTAGAAAAGAGGTGGGGCCTGTAAAAAAAGAGTAATCATTGTTTATTATATGTCAGTGGTATATATATATTTATATATATATATATTGGAAATAAATACATAAAAATAACAAAAAGTGAACATAGACTATATGTATATTCTAAATGCAGTTTCGCAAGTCGTGGTACCATACTTGTTCTTCATGTCATCGGTTGTTTCTGCTTATTGTCGTGGATTGTATATGCCGTGAAAAGCAATCAAATCAGACACAAGATTGTCATCTTTGCTCTGCTTTCATAGCACATTACACAGTGTTTGGTCTTATCTTGGTTATTTTATGTCACAGTACTCATTGTTCTGTACAGACTGTTCTTTTTCCTTATTGCATTTACACAAGTAGTCATCCTTACAGTTTGCACTGAAGTTCAACTTTCTATCACCACCTATAGCAGGTTTTTTTTAATGGCTTTTAAATGGCAGAAAATCTTTTAAAGCGGAGGTTCACACAAAAAGTGAACCTCCCCTTTTTGGACCCCCCCCCCCTTCCGGTGACACATTTGGTACCTTTCAGGGGGGAGGGGGGTGCAGATACCTGTCTGAGACAGGTATTTTCACCACTTCCAGGTCTGATCCCCGCGGGGAATCCAGCCTGTGATGTCACCCCCCCCCCCCCCCGCTGTCTTCTGGGAAACACTGTTCCCAGGAGAGAGCGGGGACCAGTCACGGCGCGCCGCGATCCTCGCGCATGCGCAATAGGGAATCGGGCTGTGAAGCCGTCAGGCTTCACTTCCTGATTCCCTCACCGAGGATGGAGGTGGAAGCAGCCGAGGACCGAGCGATTGCTGACATCGCGGGCACGCTAGTCAGGTAAGTGTCCATTTTTTAAAAGTCAGCAGCTGCCGTATTTGTAGCTGCTGACTCTTTAAAAAAAAAAATCGGCGGACCTTCCAAGGAATAAGAAAATGACAACATGCTTTAAGTTACCCAAAGAAATGAGCAGGAATTCACCAGAACTGACAACCTTCTACAGCCACATGACCAGAAGTGTTCAACTGAACAGAATATTCTTGGTCATAGACCTGCCAATAATTTATGGTGCATGAGGGGCTGTTTTATTGTGTGTGCCATTTTAGTTTATTGGTGGGTTTAAGCAAAAATTATAAAAATGTACAAATACAATTATATGTTGTAGTATATATATATATATATATATATATATATATATATATATATATATATATATATATATACTGTATATACACATATATGTATATATATATACACACAGTATATATCTATATATCTATATATATATATATATATATATATATAGATAGATATATAGATACGGTAGATAGATAGATAGATAGATAGATAGATAGATAGATAGATAGATATATTATACTATATTGTCAAAAGTATTGGGACACCTGCCTTTACACGCGCATCCCAGTCTTAGACCATAGGGTTCAATATTGAGTTGGCCCACCCTTTGTAGCTATAACAGCTTCAACTCTTCTGGGAAGGCTGTCCACAAGGTTTAGGAGTGTGTCTATGGGAATTTTTAACCATTCTTCCAGAAGCACATTTGTGAGGTCAGGCATTGATGTTGGACAAGAAGGCCTGGCTAGCAGTATCCTCTCTAATTCATCCCAAAAGGTGTTCTATCGGGTTGAGGTCAGGACTCCGTAAAGACCTTGTTTTGTGCCCTGGCGCGCAGTCATGTTGGAACAGGAAGGGGCAATCCCCAAACTGTTTCAACTAAGTTGGGAGCATGAAATTGCCCAAAACGTCTTGGTATGCTGGCGTCTTAAGAGTTCCCTTCACTGGAACTATTGGGCCAAGCCCAACCCCTGAAAAACAACCCCACGCCATAATCCCCCTCCATCAAGTGATTTGGACCAGTGTACAAAGCAAGGTCCATAAAGAGGTAGGAAGGCTGCCACTCCAGGTGAGCACACTAGAACAATCAATGTCCACTCAGAAACCAATGGGTGCAGGCAATGCACGGGATATGCAAAAGAGGAAAGATATGGACAGCCGCACTCCAATTTCTTAAAAAGACGTGCCCTTTATTGGGTAAAGGAAAAATGCACTACAGGTATCAGCACACAGTGGGGAAAACATCTGACGCGTTTCGCATTAGATATCAATGCTTAGTCATAGCTACAAATGAAAATAAAAAGTAACCAATATATACACACACCCAATGGTTTATACTCAATTTGACCCGCCCAGCATCTGATTGGCTCCGGCAAATTGCCGTTATGCAAAACACATTCGGGGGGGGGGAGGATAAAGTGAAAAAGAATACACACACAACAACGCGTACGCGTGTCCATATGTATGTGCATCATATGCGTGTGCATATGGGTGCATACTTTCACGTGCATGCATGTTGATGGACACTTTTGCAAACTGTAGATCTTACTCCATTTACTTTTTGGGTCTTGGTATTAGTTGATGTTTTATGGGGTTTCTCATTTCATGGTACCCTTTTACTTTCTACAGATATGTAGATTTGTTATGACCCCTATAACTCCCCTATTACATCATGATATCCAAGTACACCTATTATAGATATGGATATTGAGGGTTCTACTCATATATTTTACCCATAATTCTAAAATGAAAAAAAAGTTTTTATATATATATATATATATATATATATATATATATATATATATATATATATATATATAGTAATTTTACCAGTTTCAAGATTTATTTATTTTGGTACCCTTTCCCCTCTTTTTTTATATATGTACAGTCTTCATATGTCTTGTGCATCATTATTTACCGCTTCGTCGGTTCTTTTACAGCACACAGAAATGGATGTCTACACACACATATATATATACATAATTGAGGGATGCCATACATACATCCCCTTAGTGATGTACCTTTCGAAATCTTGTTATTTTTACTTTTTTCCTTTATTACACATTATTACCACCATCATCTTGCATTTATATAATGAGCCACTTGTTATTTTTATACTTTATACATACGTTTACATGTATTTTCACATTTTTTGCATTTATTCACTCATACTCTGCTACATTATAACGTATAATGCGACTTGTTGTTTTGCCCACACGATTTTGTCCTTGCTTCAAGACAAAATGACATCACATGCTCCACGATAAGGATCCACATGTTTTATGTAGCATAACATAATAAAACACTTTATTTATTCACTTTCCTATGCTAAACATATGAGTTTTTATCACTTCTCGCGCATCTAACATTATTGAGGTACACATTTTGAGATTCTTATCACTTTTTTGTATAACACATTATTATATTATGTTTCTATTGTCATTTCATTTTATACTTACTTTTATTTTTATGCATAAAATGTCATTCTTTTGGGAACATTTATTGTTGCCCTGCACAATGCATATATATATTTTTGTTATTTTACATGCAAGGTTGTTGTGTGTGTATTCTTTTTCACTTTATCCTCCTCCCCCCCCCCCCCTGCATGTGTTTTGCATAACGGCAATTTGCCGGAGCCAATCAGATGCTGGGCGGGTCAAATTGAGTATAAACCATTGTGTGTGTGTGTATATATTGGTTACTTTTTATTTTCATTTGTAGCTATGACTAAGCATTGATATCTAATGCGAAACGCGTCAGATGTTTTTCCCACTGTGTGCTGATACCTGTAGTGCATTTTTCCTTTACCCAATAAAGGGCACGTCTTTTTAAGAAATTGGAGTGCGGCTGTCCATATCTTTCCTCTTTTGCAAGGTCAATAAAGACATGGATTAACGAGTTTGGGGTGGAGGAACTTGACTGGCCCTTACCTCTACCTGATAGAACACCTTTGGGATGAATTAGAGCGGAGACTGCGAGCCAGGCCTTCTCGTCCAACATCAGTGCCTGACCTCACAAATGCGCTTCTGGAAGAATGGTCAAACAACCCCATAGACACTCTCCTAAACCTTGTGGACAGCCTTCCCAGAAGAGTTGAAGCTGGTATAGCTGCAAAGGGTGGGACAACTCAATATTGAACCCTACGGACTAAGACTGGGATACCATTAAAGTTCATGTGCGTTTAAAGGCAGGTGTCCCAATACTTTTGACAATATAGTGTATATATATACTGTACTGCGTGGCTGGCAGGATTGTGTCACCTACGTTTCTCCACTACACCTGATAAGGAGTTCCAAGGTTTATGACTGACATTGAGAAAACAAACATCTTACTCAGGGCCGGTGCTACCACTAGGCAAACTAAGCAGCCTAGACAGCTCGTGTAACGAATTTTGCCATCTGATTTTCATATCGTGTGTACGGGACATAAGACACCCAAAAAAATGAAAAAGTTTGTCCGATGGAGCGTACACACGGTCAGATTGTCTGCAAAAATAGGTCCGTCTGAGGTTTGTTGTCAAAAAGTCTGATCGTGTGTACATGCCTTAAGACCCCATACACACTATTAGATTTTCTGCAAATTTTTGTCTTCAGATTTACCAAAACCATGTAATATGAGGTTAAACCTTAAGGCCTCGTACACACGGTTTGATTGTTGGACCACTGAGCGTCTGATTTTTGTCAAAAGCGCATGTCCAAGATTTTGTCTAGCATACTAACTATCTGCAAATTGTCGTTTGAAAAACACGAATGTAGTGTCTGACGAAAAAGAAAAACCGGCTGATGAAAGCACCGTACTAACAATCCAAAAATCGTCAGACAGCTCGTCTAACGAATTTTGCCATCCGATTTTCATATCGTGTGTACGGGCCTTAAAGGGGAGTTCCACCCACAATTTCACTTTTTAAATATAAATACCCCTGTAATACACAAGCTTAATGTAGTCTAGTAAAGTTAGTCTGTAAACTAAGGTCCGTTTTGTTAGGTTGTTACAGCATTTAGATAGTTTATAATCTAGAAATAGACCGTGGCCATTTTAAGTGTGGGCATCATGAAGCCAGACTGTATGACTTCCTGGATTTCAGCCTTGCAGATCTCGCACATGCTCAGTGCTGCACAAGCGATGTAATAGGTTTCAGTCGGGTTTCCATAGCAACGGTAGTGTCAGAGGAAGTTGCCGCCCCTTCTCTATGCAAATAGGCTATTTGCAAGGACTACTATCCCAGAAACCCTTGCGAATAGCCTTGTGACTTAATAGCCTAGGCCAGGGATATGCAATTAGCGGACCTCCAGCTGTTGCCAAACTACAAGTCCCATCATGCCTCTGCCTCTGGGTGTCATGCTTGATGCTGTCAGAGTCTCGCTATACCTCATGGGACTTGTAGTTTGGCAACAGCTGGAGGTCCGCTAATTGCATATCCCTGGCCTAGGCTAATAAGGAGGAGGAAGTAATGAAGGACTACAAAATAAAGGTATTTACAAGCAACAAAATAAATAAAAATTGTCCATTCTGAACACTATGAGATTAGGGCATGCAGCACAGACAAACATAAAAAAATGGGTGGAACTCCACTTTAAGACCCCATACACGCTATTCGATTTTCTACTGATTTTTATCTTCAGATTTACCAAAACCATGTAGTGCAAGGGCCTGCCTGATTGCAAACAAATTGAAACTCTAAAGCCTCTTACATCGGTCTGATTGTTGTACGATCGAGCGCAGGATTTTTGTCAAAAGCGCAGGATTTTGTCTTGCATGCTAACTATCTGTCAAATTGTTGTTTGTCAAACATGAATGTAGTGACGCACTATGAGAATATAAAGAGGAAGTTCTTTACTACGCCGCCCTTTGTGCTCCTTCTGCTAATTTTGTGTTTGGAGAAGTTCGGTGAGCGTTGATTCGCGATTTTCAGATCGTACAAAACAAATGCCTTTTAACCACTTAAGACCCGGACCAAAATGCAGCTAAAGGACCTTGCCCCTTTTTGGGATTCGGCACTGCGTCGCTTTAACAGACAATTGCGCGGTCGTGCGACGTGGTTCCCAAACAAAATTGGCGTCCTTTTTTCCCCACAAATAGAGCTTTCTTTTGGTGGTATTTGATCACCTCTGCGGTTTTTATTTTTTGTGTTATAAACAAAACTAGAGCGACAATTTTAAAAAAAATGCAATATTTTTTACTTTTTGCTATAATAAATATCCCCCAAAAATATATAAAAAAAATGTTTTTCCTCAGTTTAGGCCGATACGTATTCTTCTACCTATTTTTGGTAAAAAAAAAATCGCAATAAGCGTTTATCGGTTGGTTTACGCAAAATTTATAGCGTTTACAAAATAGGAGATAGTTTTACTGCATTTTTATAATTTTTTTTTTTTTTTACTACTAATGTCGGCGATCAGCGATTTTTTTCGTGACTGCAAAATTATGGCGGACACTTCGGACAATTTTGACACATTTTTGGGACCATTGTCATTTTCACAGTAAAAAATGCATTTAAAATGCATTGTTTATTGTGAAAATGACAGTTGCAGTTTGGGAGTTAACCACTAGGGGGCGCTGATGGGTTTATGTGTTCCCTGAAGTGTGTTTACAACTGTAGGGGGGTGTGGCTGTAGGTGTGACGTCATCGATTGTGTCCCCCTATAAAAGGGAACACACGATCGATGCAGCCGCCACAGTGAAGAACGGGGAAGCCGTGTTTACACATGACTCTCTCCGTTCTTCAGCTCCGGGGACCGATCGCGGGACTCCAGCGGCGATCGGGTCCGCGGGTCCCGTGGTCCCGGTCACGGAGCTTCGGACCCACGGCTGGGTCGTATATGTGCAGGAGGCGGTCCTTAAGTGGTTAATAACAATTTTTTTCTCAGTTTAGGCCGATACATATTCTTCTACATATTTTTGGTAAAAAAAATTGCAATAAGCGTTTATTGATTGGTTTGCGCAAAAGTTATAGCGTCTATAAAATAGGGGATAGTTTTATGGCATTTTTATTAATATTGTTTTTTTTTTTACTATTAATGGCGGCGATCTGCGATTTTTATCATGACTGTGACATTATGGCGGACGCATCGGACACTTTTGACACCATTTTGGGACTATTGTCATTTTTACAGCGATCAGTGCTATAAAAATGCATTGATTACTGTAAAAATGACAATGGTCCCAAAATGAATGGGGTTAACCTGTGTGGGGCACTGAAGGGGTTAAGTGTGACCTAGGGAGTGTGTCTAACTGTTAGGGGGCGTGGCTATGAGTGACACATCACTGATCGCTGTTCTTGGTGACATGTCACTAGGAAGAACGGGGAGAAGTTGTGTTTACACTTACATCTCCCCGTTCTTCAGCTCTGTGACCCGATCGCGGGACACCGGCGGACGTCAAGTCCGCGGGTCCTGCGGGGACGGTCACGGACGGTCACGGACGCACACGCGACCACATGGCTCGCAAATTGAAGCCGTGCCATTCTGTCGATGTAAATCCTCGTGCGGTGGTCGGCAAGCGGTTAAAGGGTACAACAGTAAGTTACCATGCCAGAACGGCTCCGATGATGGGGGCAAGCTTACTGAGGAGGAACAGGAAGCGAGAAAAAAAACATTTAGAAGGGAAATCAAAGGAAAAGGTAAGTGGACCAACAATGCACTAGCTTAAAGGAACCTACTTAGAAAATAAAAAGCAAACCTTTACAACCCCTTTAATGTTGACCTTGGGCCAGATCCACGAAGAAGTTACGACAGTGTATCTATTGATACGCCGCGTACCTTCTAGTTTGCTCCAGCGTATCTTTGTTTTGTATCCACAAAACAAGATACGCCTGAAGCTGGGCTAGATCCGACTGGCGTACGTCTTAGTACGCCGTCGGATCTAAGGTGCATATTTACGCTGGCCGCTAGGTGGCGTTTCCGTCGATTCCCGCGTCAAATATGCAAATTAGCTAGATACGGCGATCCACGAACGTACGTCCGGCCGGCGCATTTTTTTACATAGTTTCCGTAAGGCTTTTTTCGGCGTATAGTTACCCCTGCTATATGAGGCGTAATCTATGTTAAGTATGGACGTCGTTCCCGCATCAAATTTTTTATTTTTTTACGTCGTTTGCGTAAGTCGTTCGCGAATAGGGCTTTGCGTAGAATGACATTCACGTCGTAAGCATTGGCTTGTTGCGGGTTAATTTCGAGCATGCGCACTGGGATACCTCCACGGACGGCGCATGCGCCGTTCAGAAAAAAATTAATTTACGTTGGGTCAAGTAAAATTAACATAAAACACGCCCACATCTTTAACCACTTAAGCCCCGGACCTTTAGGCAGCTAAATGCGCAGGCCAGGTTTTGCGATTCGGCACTGCGTCGCTTTAACAGACAATTGCGCGGTCGTGCAACGTGGCTCCCAAACAAAATTGGCGTCCTTTTTTCCCCACAAATAGAGCTTTGTTTTGGTGGTATTTGATCACCTCTGCGGTTTTTATTTTTTGCGCTATAAACAAAAATAGAGCAACAATTTTGAAAAAAATGCAATATTTTTTACTTTTTGCTATAATAAATATCCCCCAAAAACATATATAAATTTTTTTTTTCCTCAGTTTAGGCCGATACGTATTCTTCTACGTATTTTTGGTAAAAAAAATCGCAATAAGCGTTTATCGGTTGGTTTGCGCAAAATTTATAGCGTTTACAAAATAGGGGATATTTTTATTGCATTTTTATTCATTATTTTTTTTACACTACTAATGGCGGCAATATGCGATTTTTTTCGTGACTGCGACATTATGGCGGACACTTCGGACAATTTTGACACATTTTTGGGACCATTGTCATTTTCACAGCAAAAAATGCATTTAAATTGCATTCTTTATTGTGAAAATGACAGTTGCAGTTTGGGAGTTAACCACAGGGGGCGCTGTAGGAGTTAGTGTTCACCTAGTGTGTGTTTACAACAGTAGAGGGGTGTGGCTGTAGGTCTGATGTCATCGATTGTGTCTCCCCTATAAAGGGGATGACACGATCGATGCGCCGCCACAGTGAAGCACGGGGAAGCCGTGTTTACATACGGCTCTCCCCGTTCTTCAGCTCCGTGGAGCGATCGCGACGGAGCGGCTATAAACGAATAGCCGCGCCTTTGTCCCGGATCGCTCCCCGAGGGAATCCGCCCGCCGCACGCAGCGGAGGGGGTCCCGATCGGACCCCCGACCCGCGCAAAGGCAAGGACGTATATATACGCCCATCTGCCTGTCCGTGCCATTTTGCGGACGTAAATAGTCGTGCGGCGGGCATTAAGTGGTTAACATTTGAATTCCGCGCCCTTAAGCCGGCAGATTTACGATACGCCGCCGTAACTTTTGAGGCAAGTGCTTTGTGAATACAGCACTTGCCTCTCAAAGTTACGATACGCTACGCCGGACTAAAATTACGATCTGCTACGTGGATCTGGCCCCATGTTTTTATAGATCTGACTTTGCGCACAGGGACGCAGTCATGCTGGAAGGCAAAAGGGCATTTCCCAAACTGTTGCCATAAGGTTATAAGTACATGATCACCTTTGTCTGTGGAACATGCATTCCTGAACCTACATAATAGTTCCCGGAGTGTGACCTAAAGACTAGTATTTTTAGAAAGAAGTTTCCGGTAGCAACACCCTTATCTCTCTTTGGAAAGGTTTACTTCACCAGTCCAAATGTACAGAAATGATGGACTAGTATACTATAGTTCTAGATTTAGATTTCTGCTAGTTTCCTTCATATGTAACATTTTTAAAATAGCACTTTTAAATACATAGCTATTTCTTCTTACATAACCAGTCAGGTGCCTAAAAGGCTGACTTTGCCTTAAAGAATGCACATAGTTGTGAAACCACAGCTCAGGCCTATAGTATTTGGGCCAAAAGCTGGAATTCATCAAACATTCCAGCCTAGTAAGAAGCTCGAAGAGTCTCTTCATCAGCCTGCGTGTTCCAAGAAGACCCTACCCAGATTTTGTGTAAAGAATCAAAGGAATCTGCCCAAGGCTTTTCTTACCCTGATGTAGAATGAAAAATGACTGACCTGTCAAGATAAACCATGAAGCAAAAATGTAAGCCGCTGAATAACAAATGCCAAGTTTCCCTTAAAGCGGGAGCATGCCCAAAACTGACATCTCAGTTCAAAGTTTCCTAGAACTCCTGGGAGTGACCAATAGCAGGTCTTTGTACGAATTCAAACCTGAAGTGTAATGCATATACAGTATATATATATATATATATATATATATATATATATATATATATACACACACATATATATATATATTATACAGTCATGGACAAAAACATTGGCACCCCTACATTTCTGTTAGATAATGCACCATTTTGCCCAGGAAATTGTTGCAATTACAAATGTTTGGGCTTTCTCATGTTTCTTTTGTTTGTATTGGTATGCCAAAAAAAAAGTGGAGAAACAAAAAGCCAAATCTGACACATTCTACGCAAAACTCCAAAAATGGACTGGACAAAAATTATTGGCACCCTCTCATAATAGTAAGAAATAATAAATTCCAAGATTGTGATGCTCCTGGAATTTGTAATTAAACTCATCTGTATCGATTAACCACTTAAAGTGCACAGACTCCTGGAAAGTTACACCCACTACATTCCCAAGAGTCTGTGCGGTGTAGGTTAGGAAGCATTAAGCACCTAGGTGCAGGAAGAGGGAAGATTAACTATTCTGCCTAGCAACAACACTTTGAAGGCATCTAAAAAAAAAAAAATTCGTAAAGGACTAATGACATTTTTTTAAAACTACTGATGTAATGTTATATTTATGGGTGGAACTCCACTTTAAGGACCCCTTCACGCCGATATACGTCGGCAGAATGGCACGGCTGGGCACAAGCACATACCTGTACGTCCTCTTTAAGAGCCCAGCCGTGGGGTCGCGAGCGCGCTGCCGGCGGCGCTCTCGCGAACCGGTCCGAAGCACCGTGACCGCACCTGCGGGACCCGCCGGTGTCCCGCGATCGGTCTCAGGAGCTAAAGAACGGGAAGAGGTGTGTGTGTAAACACACCTTCCCCCTTCTTCTCTGTGGCAATGTCACTGATCGTCTGTTCCCTGATATAGGGAAAGACGATCACTGACATCACACGTCCAGCCCCGCCCACCTACAGTTAGAAACACATATGAGGTCACACTTGACCCTTTCAGCGCCCCCTAGTGGTTAACTTCTAAACTGCAATTGTCATTTTCACAGTAACAGTGCATTTTTATAGCACTTTTCGCTCTGAAAATGACAATGGTCGCAAAAATGTGTCAAAATTGTCCGATGTGTCCACCATAATGTCGCTGATCGCTGCCATTAAACTATCCCCTATTTTGTAAACGCTAAAAATTTTGCCCAAACCAATCGATAAGCGCAATTTTTTTTACCAAAAATAGGTAGAAGAATACATATCGGCCTAAACTGAGGAAAAAATATGTTTTTTTAGGGAATATTTATTATAGCAAAAAGTAAAAAATATTGAATTATTTTCAAAATTGTCGCTCTATTTTTGTTTATTGCGCAAAAAATCTATTTGTGGGAAAAAAAGGACGCCAATTTTGTTTGGGAGCCACGTCGCAATTGTCAATTAAAGCGACTTTTACCTGCATAATGGTCCAGGTCTTAAGTGGTTAACAGGTGCTGACGATATAGAAAGCACACTGGCAACTATTAAAAATGGTGAAAAATTGACTCAAACTTTCTGTTGTGTCTCTGTGTGCCACAAGGAGCATGGGGAAGAGAAAGAGCAGCAAAGAATTGTCTGAGGATTTCAGAACAAAAATTGTAGAGATCTGAGAGATACAGAGATCTTAAAGCGGAGCTCCAGCCAAAATTAAAAGTCAGACTTTTAATATTAAGACACTTACCTGTCCATGGAGCTCGCCATGTCGGCACCCCAAGCCGATTCATCCATTGGGTCTAGGGTGCTGCTGCCACCATTCCTTGTAAGGGAGGTCACCAAAGCACTTGTATATCAAAGCAAACTTTCCCAAAGGAAATAATGGAAACTCAAATGATTTGTTCCACAACCATTCATAAGCCCTTCAGTTTATAGTCCATATAAAACGATTACAGCAATGTGATTGTGTAACCATAAAATGTCCATCCACAGATGGAAGCCTCCACAAGGGGATTAGAGGCAAAATCCAGCAGGAGATTATAATATAGAAGAGAGGCGCCTCTAAGTGTAGCAATATGGTTACAGAAATACAGGTATTTAAATTGCTGACTTTTCCTGAAAAATGCTAGCTGCAAGGTCTCAAAATGCATGCAGATTAGTGCCTCCTTATTGTGCATCGTGAAATAGCCACACAGCATGTTTTCAGAAAGTCCTGTATATCACCTGAAGTTATTTGTGGGTTTTTCTTTGCATCCCGAACAATTTCCCTGGCACTTGAGGCTGAAATTCTAGTCGGTCTACCTGACCATGGGTTGGTTTCAACAGAGCCCCTCATTTTCCACTTCTTGATTAAACACTGCTGATTAGCATTCTCAATTCCTTGGATATCTTTTTATATCCCTTTGCTGTTTTATACACTTCAACTACCTTTTCCCGCAGATCCGTTGACAATTATTTTGTTTTTCCCATGACTCAGAATCCAGAAACATCAGTGCAGCACTGGATGAAAGATGCAAGGGTCTGTCAGGAGTCCAGAAACTCATTGACTTTTTATACACACACACTAATTACAAGCAAACAGATCACAGGTGAGGATCGTTACCTTTAATAGCCATTCAAATCCCTTTGTGTCAACTTGTGTGCATGTTATCAGGCCAAAATCACCAGGGTATGTAAACTTTTGATCAGGGTCATTTGGGTAGTTTCTGTCATTAAGATCTAAGAAGAGTAAACACAGTTGATTGATAATAAATGGTTTCAGCCAAACACTAACCATGAGTGAAAGAAATGTTTTGGTGTTATTCATATTCTCTGAAAAATGGCCAAGAAATTATAAATTCTGCCAGGGTATGTAAACTTATGAGCACAACTGTATATATATATATATATATATATATATATATATATATATATATATATATATATATACACAACTATATATATATATATATATATATAAAAAAAACAAAAACAAATGTAATAATTAGATGTTGTGGCTACATTAGTTTTCTATTTTTATGCTTTTTCCCCTCTGTTTTCGCCTGGTGATCTGGCCAGTAACACACCTCCTCTATTAGAGTGCCTCCGCTCAGGATGAAGAAGGACAAAGGGCTCATTTGGACAGCAGCGTTGTCATACTGGGGGGAGGGAAGTGTTGTTCGATGTATTAGCAGATTTAACAAATTACACTCTATAAGCAGTTACAGCAAACTGTTTTTTTTCCTTTGGAGTATAAATAAATAGAACAGATCATTGTAAACACCCATGCCAGTGTTAAATGGTTTGTCTCACCCCAGTAACTGATAGAGTTTCTGGCTTTCTTTCTTATTTGTTTACTTGGTAATCCAGCCAATCAGAGGCGGCTCTGTAATTAGGCAAATTATGCGGTCGCCTAAGGCCTCACACTCACAGGGGCCTCGCGGCCGCATAACTTACCCAATGCATTACCCCAGTTTTGAGGGACAGGGGACCTTAACATTGCTGTGCTCAGGCAGCAATAAGAGCCCTGACTCAGGAGCGGGGCTGCCAGCGTCCCTAACAACCAGTGAATAATAGTGACACCACCCCTTGTGACGTCAATGACCCAGCATGCCCTCAGTCAATGACGTCACAAGGGGACGGGTTCAGCAGGTGACATCACTGGGTGGTCCCCGCCCCTTAGTTATTAAAGAGCAGGATCTTGTAAAAGGGGGCTTCCAAATTCCAATAAGCCCCCTGCCCGCAGACCAACCACAACCACCAGCCAGGGTTGTGGGGAAGAGGCTCTTGTCCTTGAATTATTTTTCCCATCATGGGTGTGAGTGGGGCCCCATGTCAAGTTTTGCCTAAGGCCTCACAAAGCCTAGAGCCGCCTCTGCAGCCAATAAGTCTGGCTCTCCTGCAAATATACCAGTTACAGGGATGAGACAAACCACTTACCACTGACAAAGGTGCTTACAATGATCAGTTTTTTATTCATGTAAAATCTTTATTTCAAAAGTAAAAAATAACTATTGCTGTAACTGCTCATGTAACCACAGTGTGAGATGGAGTTTGGCTTCAAAATGTTAGTGTATCTAAATTTTCTAGGACATCTAATGCCCTGTACACATGAGCGAAATTTCCGTTGGAAAAAAGTTGGATGGTTTTCTTGATCATACATCACGGGACACAGAGCCTTAATTACTTATTGGAAAAGATGGTAGCCTCATTCGAGGCTGTCCCTTACGCCTAGTTTCACTCAAAGCCGTAACATGCCTTTTTGGGTTAAAGCGCACTCAACTAGAGCAGTTGGTGCTTCATGGGCACTGCATTGCCAGTCCTCCATGGCTCAGATCTGTAAGGCTGCTACCTGGTCTTCGGTCCATACATTTGCTAAATTCTACCAGGTAGATGTGAGAGGTCACGAGGATACTGCCTTCTGGTGTAGTGTACTGCAGGCAGCAGTATAGATCTTCTGGCCCAATGGCGGTCGTATTTCTGATCTGTGTCTCCCTCCCCTCAATTTTAGCATTGCTATGGAACATCCCATTAAGTAATTAGGGCTCTGTGTCCCGTGATGTATGATCAAGAAAATAGGATTTTTTAATACAGCTTACCTGTAAAATCCTTTTCTCGGGAATACATCCCGGGACACAGAGCTCCCACACCTCTTCGGAGTTTAACGTGGAATACTTATTGCTTTGCTAAAAAACTGAGGTACTCTCAATTTGGGAGGGGTTATATAGGGGAGGAACTCCATTATAATTGGGTTTGCCAGTGTCCAATCACCTGTAGTGACTACATAACCCATTAAGTAATTAAGGCTCTGTGTCCCGTGATGTATTCCCAAGAAAAGGATTCCACAGGTAAGCTGTATTAAAAAAATCCTATTTTTCCGAGGGAATTCCGCTCCAGCTTGGCTTGCATACACACGGTCACACAAAAGTTCTCTGAGATTTTGAGTGTTAAGAACACGGTGACGTACAAGATTACGGCGAGGCGAGAAAAAGAAGTTCAATGCTTCTGAGCATGCACGTTTTTTCCCTGTTGGAATTCCATACAGACTAAAGGATTTTCCGATAGGAATTTTTTTCCGTCAGAAACATTGAGAACCTGCTCTTTATCTAAGTCCGTCGGAAATTCCGACAGAAAAGGCCTACACACGGTCGGAATATCTGACGAAAAGCTCCCATTGGACTTTTTCCATCGGAAAATCTGATCGTGTGTACGCGGCATTACACTTCCCTCCCCCCAGACTGACAATGCTGCTGTGCCCCTGTGCTCCTTTATCCAGAGTAGGGACACTCTACTGGAGGTGTGCTACTGGCCAGATCATCAGATGAAAGCAGAGGGGAAAAAAGACTAGAAAAAGAAAACAAATGCAGCCAGCACATCTAAGGATTGGTAAGCATTTTTGGTTTTGGGTTTATTATGGATTTAACTATATGACCATATTTTAACCACTTGCTGCCGGCCGTACGACTTTGTATGGCCACAGTGTGGATCCCAATTGCCGGGAGGCCGTCTATATACGGCCTCCAGCCACTGGGGGGGCATGCGAGCGCGTGCGCCCGCCGCATCACAGAGATGCCGATGCGCGTGCCTGGCGGCCGCGATGTCCGCCAGGCACCCGCGATCGGCGGTTACACAGACAAG
Source organism: Rana temporaria (assembly GCF_905171775.1). Classification (NCBI taxonomy): domain Eukaryota; kingdom Metazoa; phylum Chordata; class Amphibia; order Anura; family Ranidae; genus Rana; species Rana temporaria. The sequence goes on along the minus strand of NC_053497.1, from coordinate 45,663,918 downwards.
GACGTGGATCTGTGTGTGTAAACACAGAGATCCACGTCCTGTCAGGGAGAGAGGAGACCGATCTGTGTCCCTTGTACATAGGGACACAGATCGGTCACCTCCCCCAGTCAGTCCCCTTCCCCCACAGTTAGAAACACTATGCAGGGAACACATTTAACCCCTTCCTCGCCCCCTAGTGTTAACCCCTTCCCTGCCAGTCACATTAATACAGTAATTAGTGCATATTTATAGCACTGATCGCAGTATAAATGTGAATGGTGCCAAAAATGTGTCAAAATTGTCCGATGTGTCCGCCATAATGTCGCAGTCCCAATAAAAATCGCAGATCACTGCCATTACTAGTAAAAAAAAAAATAATAATAATAAAAAAAAAAAATTCTGTCCCCTATTTTGTAGGCGCTATAACTTTTGCGCAAACCAGTCGCTTATTGCGATTTTTTATTTTATTTATTTTTTTACCAAAAATATGTAGAATAATACGTATGGGCCTAGACTGAGAAAATTATTATTATTATTTTTAAAGTTGGGCTATTTATTATAGCAACAAGTAAAAAATATTGAATTTTTTTTCATAATTGTTGCTCTTTTTTTGTTTATACAGCAAACAATAAAAACCGCAGAGGAGATCAAACACCACCAAAAGAAAGCTCTATTTGTGGGGAAAAAAGGACGCCAATTTTGTCCGGGAGCCACGTCGCACGACCGCGCAATTGTCAGTTAAAGCGACGCAGTGCCGGAAGCTGAAATTTCACCTGGTCAGGAGGGGGGTATATGTGCCCAGTAAGCAAGTGGTTAAAATCAGAACATCTGCTGTTGTCCTTTTTACCTATAAACATTACGATTTTTTTTGGTCCTTGGATATATTTATTAATGTTGTAATGCTGTAAAAACAGCCAAGTCTGGTACAAAACAGAGGACATGATGTTATACTTTAGAAAACTTGCAGAGACGAAATGATTGGCTGCTGATATATCATGAGCAATGCAGACATAGACCGGCATGACACACGTGAAGATTTACACACGTATTTTCTTCTGACAGTGATTCATTGTTATTAAGCGACAGACAGACTGACAGCTTTAGTAGGTGGTAGGGCAGAGCTATACAGGAGTAAAGGAAGGAGGGGGAGAGGGCCCAAGGCTATGGTAACATCACTGCATGGTGCTATGCAATACTGCTGCGACTAAGTTGTCCCCCATGAACCCCATGATGCAATCAGACGCTCACATTCTCAGTTCTTTTATTTCCATTTCCAGTACCCTCCTACACTGTTAAAAAAATATGTTTCTAATCACTGGCAAAAAAAAAATCCTTTTACATCCCATATAGTTTATCGCTGATGTGAAGATTTCAGCTGACTATAGAGAGGTAGATTTTTGAAAGAACGTCTGTACTAAAAATCTTCTTGGTTCACTCAGTAATGCCAGCAGAGACTTGAAGAATGACATTCAAAAGTTTTGTTTGCTTTTACCCTTTGATTTTAGTATGGATAGAACTGTAGCACTCATCTACCGTGTTTCCCCCAAAATAAGCCCGGGTCTTATATTAATTTTGGCAACAAAAGACACAGTAGGGCTTATTTTTGGGGTAGGTCTTACCATGTAATGTGCTGTCTTTCCTCCCCTCTCTCTCCCTGCCTGACAGGAATCCCCAGTGTAAACGGAGTTAAAATGCTTGTAAAACCCTTTAATCCACTCTATTGCAGTAGTATATAATGTATAATGTGTGTGTTTCTGTAATATAATTGTGCCCAATACCTTTGTTATAGCGCCGCTCTGCGCTTCTGTGACCCGCTGGAGCTCTCTTCCCCGCAATTATATTACAGAAACACACACATTGTACATTATATACTACTGTAATAGAGTGGATTATAGGATGTTACAAACATTTTAACTAGGGCTTATTTTCGGAGTAGGGCTTATATTGCAGCCCTCTTGGAAAATAACACTAGGTCTTATTTTCGGGGTAGGTCTTATTTTCAGGGAAACACGGTAATTAGGTACTAGTGAGATAAGTAAGAGGTAAATGAGTTGTTTGGGCTCTACTGTAGCCAATGGAGCTTGAGGATTGTTGTTTGTCTACTCTGGGTTCTGCCCAGGGCTTTTTTTCTTCTTCTTATGCCCCGTACACACGACCCGTTTTCCCATCGGAAAAACTGCGATGAGAGCTTTTGGCCGGGAATTCCGACCATGTGTATGCTCAGAGCTTTTTTTCTCAGAAAATAGGTGCAGGAACTCAACCACGACCCCGTTCAGATTTCAAAAACAATAGAAGGGTCTTAAGGTGCATTAAATACCAGGATTGCATTACATACAGAGTGCAGAGTTCAGGGGGGTTACACACAGAGTGCAGAGCTGTCATTTGTAAACACAGAAACCAGACTTCTGTGTTTACAAGTGATTGTGGTGAGCAGGCACCAAAGGGTCTGAGCCAGAGGTGGTGGAACTGAGTTCCTCCAAGTTCCCGCTGAAAAAAAGCCCTGTGTATGCTCCATCGCAGTTTTTCCGAAGGGAAAACCGCCGGAAAAAAAAAGAGAGCAGGATCTCTTTTTTCCCTGTCAGGAAACAATCCTAGCGGGAAAACCGTTTTTTTTTCTTTGTCTGAATTTCTCATATCCTGTTCCTCCTCAGTAAGCTGTTCGGGCTGACTAACCACCGCTCGGATGATAGTGTAAAGTTAACTGAGGAGAAACAGGAAGCGAGAAAAAAAAAAAAAAAAAAACCTTTACAACCCCTTTAATAAAAAAATAGCCTACTCCAAAACAGGGGACATAAACTCAAGCCATTGTGACCAAATAGCATCGAACTTCCTCATTGAACTAATAAAAGCTCGGTCATAGCCTCTAGAGATTTGTGAGGTATGCAAATAAACATATTTCATCATAGCCCTCTCACACCGTATCGAATGTATAGGATGGGACTGCTCTCCACACCGGAGTGCTTTAGAAGGTGTGGGGCTGAAGACACTTTCCTTCATTGCTTCTGGTCCTGTCCATTATTTTCTTAAAGTGGAGTTTCACCCATAAATATAACATTACATCAGTAGTTTTAAAAAAATGTCATTAGTTCTTTAAGAAATTTTTTTTTTTTTTTTAGATGCCTTTAAAGTGTTGTTGCTAGGCAGAATAGTTAATCTTCCCTCTTCCTGCACCTAGGTGCTTAAGCTTCCTAACCTACACCGCACAGACTCCTGGGAATGTAGTGGGTGTAACTTTCCAGGAGTCTGTGCACTCCCCAGTCTCGAAGAATCATGTGACTTGGACAGTACAGGTGCTGAAACCTGATCTGAAACCTATTACACTGCTTGTGCAGCACTGAGCATGTGCGAGATCTGCAAGGCTGAAATCCAGGAAGTCATACAGTCTGGCTTCATGATGCCCACACTTAAGATGGCCCCAGTCAATTTCTATTTTATAAAGTGTCTAAATGCTGTAACAACCTAACAAAACAGACCTTAGTTTACAGACTAACTTTACTAGAATACATTAAGCTTGTGTATTACAGGGGTATTTATATTTAAAAAGTGAAATTGTGGCCGGAACTCCGCTTTAATTTTGGTCTGAAATCTGTTCATTCTTTTCTACTGTCCTGGGTGTCTCCAATATTTTACATCCTAAAAATTGTTTATTAGATGTTTTCGGTGTACTATCTGTCTTTGTATACATTAAACGTTTACTACGTATCTTATATTTTTTTGCCGAAAAAAGACTATTCTACTGGAAGAGGACCTCCCAGCTCACTGTAACCACCTGACTTCAATTGATTTATACTAGTGTAGCACTTACCCCCGAAGGAGCTCCTGATTTCTTTTGGGTGGCATGTTACCTCATGTTTCTCCGCCGTCTAGGGGTATTTGATGAAAGTTGAAGTAAATGGAATGTCCACAGAAAGACAGTAGGTGTCTTTTCTGTGCTTTTTTATTACCCAGCGGGGTAAAAACAGTAGAACTTGGTGAAGAGTAGAGATATAGTAGAAATAGAAATAGCAGATTCAGGTGTATGTAATAGGAAAACAGTCCTGCTTCCAACGACAACTTCTTTTTCAACACTCCAGCCGGAATGGGTATAGCGCACCTGGACAGGCCTCTCTCACCAGCCTGGCAGCCAGAATGTCACTCGGAAGTCTCTGCCACAGACCCTCCTTATGGTTGAAACAGGTGAAGGGAAAGCGAATAGGAGACGGTAGATCCAGGATAACTGAACACGGGAAACAGTCCTGCTTCCTCAAACACTTTACTTCGCCACTCCAGCCGGAATGGGTATAGCACACCTGGACAGGCCTCTCTCACAAGCCTGGCAGCCAGAATGTCACTCGAACACAGGGTTAAGTCTCTGCCACAGACCCTCCCATAAGATTGGAGACAATTATGGTTCGGAATCCTTTCTTAGTAGATTCAGCACCCGGATCTCCTTCAGGTAGTTTTGTACAGTCAGTAGCTAACAGGCGATCAACATCCAGCCTGTCAGAACTCAGTTGGTCTCCGATGAATGGACAGGCCCCTCCTGGAACACGAGAGGTATCTCCCGGAGACTTCCCCCCGTTCGGCTTTCTCCAATTGGACGGACAGCTCGGGACTCCTTCCAGTTTGGGGACCCAATCAGTTACTGGGCCCACACAGCGGATCAATCGCTTCGGGCCAACGTGGTCCCAGAACCAAGAACACTGGTGCCCACGCACACCCCAGCCAGGAGGGCCATATGCGGGGGTGTCGTGGAATGGCTACCCCAATGGTGGGTGCCACACGAGGAAGAACCTCAAGGTAATGGCGTCTGCTCCTTTATACCCCTTCCCAGCATGCACAGCGGAAAGATCAACTCCACTGGCCGCTAAGGAGTGGCACTCAGAGCACTTGACCACACTGCTGCCACCTGCCGTCTGGGAAGGACGGGAGTCCCCAGACAGAAAGATCAGCCCACAGCACAGCCAAGCTAGAGTAGACACCCTGGGGGAGATTCAGATAGAAATAAGACGGCGTATCTCCTGTTACGCCGTCCTATCTCTGAGATCCGACGGTCGGATCTATGCGACTGATTCATAAGAATCAGTTACGCATAGATCTCCCTTAGATCCGACAGGTGTAAGTGACTTACACCTTCGGATCTTAGGCTGCAATCTCCCGCCAGCCGCTAGGTGGCGCTTCCATTTGTATACGCGACGAATATGCAAATGAGGAGATCCGCCGATTCAGAAACGAACGCCCGCCCGTCGCTTTTTTTTTACGTCATTTGCGTTCGGCTTTTTCCGGCGTATACTTACCCCTGCTATGTGAGGCGTATCCTATGTTAAGTATGGCCGTCGTTCCCGCGCCGAGTTTTGATTTTTTACGTCGTTTGCGTAAGTCGATTCAGAATACAGCCGGATGCAAGTTACGCTCACGCCGAAACCACTGACGTCCTAGCGACATCATTGGGAGCAATGCACGCCGGGAAAATTTGCGGACGACGCATGTGCATTAAAATCGGCGCGGGGACGCGCCTGATTTAAATACTACACTCCCCCTAGACGCGGAATTTGAATTCCGCCGGGGGATTTACGATCCGCCGGCGCAAGTTTCGAGGTAAGTGCTTTCTGAATACTGCACTAGCCTCGCAAAATTGCGCCGGCGGAACGTAAATCAGATAGATTACGCAGATCTAAAGATCCGCTAATCTATCTGAATCTACCCCCCTAAATTTAAACAGTCAAACCATCTCAGAGCCAACCACTTCTCTGAATTCCCCCCTAAATTTAACATAGCATCGGTCCTGAAAGTGACCCGGCGCTACACAAGTATATGGTACAGCAGCCACAGATCTGGAGTATGAAGTTTTGGGGTAACAAACTTTTTAAGGGGCAAAGGTCATCTGAAGACTGATAGTTGTTGTCATGTCAACCTTCAACCTTACACAACACAAATAACAGAGTCGCTGTAGCTAGTTAATTACAACCCCATTTAACTACAAACATTGTTGTGTCTAGCACTGAATTCTGTGTTTCCCTAGAGTTCTCCTTTAAGCTTTCTTTTCTTTTCTGCTTGATTCTAAAATGCTGAATAGATGTTTTGAGTGCAAACATGTGAGCTAACCCTGCCGTATCGTCACTGCTATGCTATTCCTCCTACAGCCCCCTCTGCCCTCCAGCATGACAATCACAGCAATGTGACAATGTTTATTTTTATTTCCCTCCGAGTATAATTACTCATCTCAACATATTATTCACATTTCTAGTTTCACTGTAATCTTTTACCTAGAGCTGAGATGTTTTTCTTCCTATGTGTTTCAGTTTAGTTATCCATTAATAGACTGTGAACGTGTTGGGGGGTTGCAGTTGTTTAGGTTAACCATTTACAGAATTTGTATTCATTGGCGGTGACGTTTTTGGATTCTCTAGCTGGAAGTATGAGGATTGGCAAGCCAGGTGAGGAAGGCTGTATGTAGACCTCATGCTCCTCTGGACATAAAATTACTAGCCATAGGCATATGCTATATAGCCAATGTGGACATCCCTCCAAACAGAGGGACAAAGCCAGGTCCATAATGACATGGGTTGACAGATTTGGAACTCAAGTGGCCTGCACAGAGCCCTGCCATCAACCATACTGAACACCTTCGGGATGAATTTGAATGCCGATTACAAGCCAGATCTTCTAATACAACACCAGTACCTGACCTCACAAATTTATTTTTGGATGAATGGACAAAACCTCCCACAGACATACGCCAATTTCTTCTGGAAAGCCTTTCCAAATAAGTGAAGGCTGTTATAGCCACAAAGGGGAAGCCAACTCTATATTAATGCCCATGGTTTTGGAATGGGATGTCAACCAAGGTGTAATGGTCAGGGGTCCACTAACACCTGGTCATATAGTGCAGGGGTCACCAACCCCCGGGCCACGGCCCACTGCCGGGCCGTGGCCTGTTTGCAGCCGGGCCGCGAAGGCTGCACTATCTGATGAGCGGCGGTGGAGCAAGCAGAGAGATGACATCATCTCTCACCACCCGCCCGAATCACCGCTGTTCCGTTCTCACAGTGGGGGCGCTATACTGAGGCGGGCGAGCAGAGGGATGAGATAATCTCTCACTGTCCGCCTGCATCAGTGCTCCTCCGTCGACACAGCGTGGATGAACACAGCGTGGAAGAACAGTGTATTACACTGCTGGAGGTTAAGCAGAGAGATGAGATCATCTCTCACTACCCGCGCCCCCCACCTCCCCAATTACCGCTGTTCTCACTACCCACTACTCCCGGTTTGCCTCTGAACAAATGGGCACACCTGTGCTGCAACCACTGCAGTGACAATCTTCATGTGGTGGCAGGTGACAATCCACATCTGGTGGCAGACGAGGTGGCAAATGACAAGCTGCATCTGATGGCAGGTGACGTGGCAAGTGACAATACAAATCTGGTGGCAGGTGACGTGGCAAGGGACACAATGCATCTGGTGGCAGGCGAAGTGGCAAGTGACAATCCAAATCTGGTGGCAGGTGACAGGCGAGGTGGCAAGTGACAATCCGCATCTGGTGGCAGGCAACGTGGCACGGGAAAATCCACATCTGGTGGCAGGCGACGTGGCAAGTAAAAATCTGCATCTGGTGGCAGGCGACAATCCGCATCTGATGGCAGGCGACGTGGCAAGTGACAATCCGCATTGTGACGTGGCATGTGACCATCTGGCACATTCTGCATTATGGTGATTTCTTATAACTATTTCATTATATATTACAATGTAGTAATATAAATAATGATCTTCAATCATCCTGACATCATATCAATGATGTGCCAGGATGATTGAAGCGCCAACACCAGCCATTATCCCGATAAATTGCCCGCGAAAAGCCTCCCGGCCATGGCACAATTTTCTTCAACAATGCCGGTCCCCGATGCCAAAAAGGTTGGGGACCACTGATATAGTGTATGTCACACTTTGTAAAAAGGCTTACATGACCATGTATTGTATTTTATGCATTCATTAAAATTGTGAAAATAAAAAAAACTATGGAGGATGAAAAAATCAAACTTACCACCAACAGTTTCATGGAACCCCAAATTGATCTAAAGCAATGGCAGTAGCACTACAATATGTTCATTAGCTTTTTGGGATTGAAAGCTTTGTGTGGACAGCCTTGGCTAGGTGTGATTAGCAGTATCTTATGTTATTTACCTGCAAGACAAAGTTGTAATACCATGAAAGGACTCTTGAGACAGCAGATTGGATTTTACTAAGCTGTTACCCTAGAACAATGGTCTCCAAACTGTGGCCTGAGGGCTAGATGTGGCCCTTTGCTAGCCTTTATGCGGCCCTTGGGGCACTATTCCTCCAACTGATATGAGGCACTATTCCTCCCACTGACACCAACAAGGGGGGCACTAGTTCTTCTACTGATATCAATGATGGGATACTATTCCTCCTACTGATAGGAGCCCTACTCCTCCTCCTACTGACCACCAACCCTGAGGCCCCTTTTATTTCTCACCGGACCCGGGACATTTTCTGCCCCCCCGCTGGCCACAATCCGGCCCTCCTAAATTCTGAAGGACAATAAAGTGGCCCTTTGTTTGAAAAGTTTGGAGACCCCTGCCCTAGAACAATGGTCTCCAAACTGTGGCCTGAGGGCTAGATGTGGCCCTTTGCTTGCTTTTAACCAGCCCTTGGGGCTTGTTTGGCTGTACTTCTCCTGTGGATCACACAAGTGCAAATCGTTCTGCACTCCTGTGACCCGTTCTCAGCACACAGTGGGCTGAAGCCCGTTGTCGGCTGATGTTACAAAGCCGGTCCAGGTTTGGGCAAGATCGTGACCACATGGTCGGGATCCGCCCACATGCCTGGACCGGCACCCGGCTCAGCCTCTAAACGAGACAACGGTAACTGACAGTCACCATCTCTCTGCTCACGGAGCTCTGAGAACTGAGTGATCGGCGGTGTTTGATCGCTTGGTTCTCAGTGTTAGAGCCGGCGGGGGACAGATGAAGCATCGGAGTGATGCTGAATCCACCTAGGTTAAAAAAAAACAACAACACAAAACATAATTCTCTTAAACTATCAGTGGTCACTTTACCTGGAACCACACATAATGACAAGGATGGCAAAATAGGGTATACTGCAGGCAGTTGCCAGTCAAAACTATGATGATATTACAAGTCATGGGGGTAGAACAATTTTCTTAAAACACATTTCAACTATGACACACGCGCCACTTAAATGCCTGTAACACTTTCTCTGCAGGCCGACGGCAGTGTGTGTCTGTTAGGATAGGTCATGCTCTGCCAACAATAACAGTCTCTGATGAGACTGATGAAAGTAAAAGACGGTTCCTGAAATGCATTCCTTTGACCTTTTGATGCTCAGAGGAAGTGGAGCCTGGATCGATAACCCCGGACTGTGGTGTTCACTCCATGTTACCTAGGCCTTGGCAGACCGTATTTAGATACATTGACAAAGCTTTACCCTTGGCCACTGGCAATTGCAGAGTGGTGAATCTATAGAGACTGTGTGGACATGACAGCCTTACCTTGCTTTTCCTCTTAGGGTGTTTATCACATTATTACATCTTTTATTCTTTATTAAAATGGTATGAAAGTGTTACTAAACCCAGGACTCTGCGTTCACTATATCTGGTCTCTCACAGTGCACAGAACAGAAATGCAATTATTTTAGTAAATATAAACTGCTAAATACCTTTTCTCATCAGCAGTATATAGCAGTCTTGTGACTTCTATCAGTGTCTGGTTAAAGCTTGTAGGAGGAGTTTTCATTCTCCTCTGACTGTCCTATGAGGCTGCAGGACCCCTGACCCTCCATTTGAATAGTGCTGAATGACCCTGTGCCAATTACATGCACCCTGCCAAGAAAAAAAACAAAAACCTCTCTAGCAATCCACACCAAACTGAGCATGTGCAGAGTGACCCCAAGTCTCTGTACTATCAGGAGATGGATTGGGGACACTGGAAGAAGAGGAGGATCAAAGAAGACTGTGTAGCAATGTGGACAACAATTGCAAAGTACAGTGATCCTCTGGTATTTCTATATATCGCATGTCCCTCTAGTTTCCAGCGTTACTAACTGACCTCATATTTGTGAGCCAAACTAAATGGATTGTGGGGTTAGTAGTTACTCAGAATGGCAATTGCCCCACATGACTATACACCTGGACTACATATCCCAGGGATCTTTGCTACCATCAGGGAGATTGCTGGGAGGAGCTATAAAAGAAGCCAGAGATTGTCCCCACGCTCTCTTCCTCCTGGGTCTGATGCGTGACGGACCTCTCTGTGCATGTAGAGCGAGGTTGCGGCCTACCACGTGGTGTACAACATTTCCACCCAGATGAGAAGGGCCTAGCACTGCGTGCTGATCGTCAGACATCCACCCAGCACCACCTTGGTCACCTGACAACCCGTGCTTCAAGCTTTGCACCGGGAGATCGTCACAGCGGATCCGATACGCTGCAGGGACGTTGCTCTGGGAGCTGCTGTCCAAAAGGCATTGAATCGGCCTGGTCGTTGGTGAAAGGGCAATTGCCCGCTGCAAACCTTTCCTTATTACTTCACTGGGACACTGTGTACAGACAGCTTTACCTTGGGAATACTTTACTGCAACTATCTTTGAACACTGTACATAGACATCTTTAGCTTCTTTCATTTCAAGAAATCCCACTGCTCTGACTGCGGGCCCATCAGGCCTGCAATGGGGACATTGCTGTCATTACTGCTTATAGGGTCCTCATACCATTTCTATTAAGCCGTGTTCTCTCATTACGATTAAAGGTTAACCCCTTTAGCCCCGTAGGATTTGGCTGCCCAATGACCGGGACTTCACCCCAACAAAATGTATGTCCTTTTTTCCCCACAAATAGAGGTTTCTTTTGGTGGTATTTGATCACCTCTGCAGTTTTTATTTTTTGCGCTATAAACAAAAAAAAGCGACAATTTTGAAAAAAAGCAATATTTTTTACTTTTTGCTATAATAAATACCCCGAAAAAATAAATAAAAAACAAATTTCTTGTATTTTTTACTGTAAGGGGGATGGTCTCACTACAACATGACAGGGGTCACTGCTCCCGAAGACAGGGAGCAGTAGATCCCTGTCATGTTGCTAGGCAGAACAGGGAAATGCCTTGTTTACATAGGCATCTCCCTGTTCTGCCTCTCCTCGCCACAATCGCGGGCCGCTGTCGAACATCGAGTTTGCGGGACCTGCGGGCATACTCCCGCGGCACGCACGCCCACTAGGTGGCAAATTTAAAGGCAGGTACAGGTACGCCCATTTGCCTGCAAAGATGTCTGAACCCAGAGTGTCAGGTGGGTTGGAATGTCCACAAGGTCATGGTGGTGCAGATCAGCAGGTAAATCTAAGCAGTCCTCAAGGGGGTCATGCCACAAGAGGCTCAAACAGCCTTTTTACACAATGCAGAGGATGAACTCCCTATGTTCCACATTGATTATAACAATTATGCTTTACTGCATATACAGACTGATTTTACTGTTGTGGGTTTAGTAACACTTTAAACCCAAAACCAAAAATGTAATACAGTATATTGCAGCTTACAAATCAAAAAAATGTAGAGGCCGTACCAGTTTTCTTTTTTTAGGCTTTCCCCCTCTGTTTTCCCCTGGTAATCTTGCCAGTACCACACCTCGGCCCGGATTCACAAAGCACTTACGCCGACGTATCTCGAGATACGCAGCGTAAGTGCAAATATGCGCCGTCGTATCTGTGCGCCTTGCCCACAAAACTAGATACGCCTGAAAATAGGCTTCCTACGACCGACGTAACTTGCCTACGCCGTCGTATCGTGGGCGCATATTTACGCTGGGCGCATTTGCCGCCCCCATTGATTTTCATATGCAAAGGGAGAGGGAGATACGCCGATTCACAAACGTACTTGCGCCCGGTGCATAATATACGCGGTTTGCGTAAGTCGTATGCCCGGCGTAAAGTTATTCCCCATATATGAGGCGCAACTCATGCTAAGGTATGGACCAGGGAACACAGCCGTCGTATTTTACTTTTTTTACGTAGTACGTGAATAGGGCTGGGCGTAGGTTACGTTCACGTCGTTGACAGTGATCCGTCGTATCTTAGGGAGTAATTCCGACGTGATTCTGAGCATGCGCACTGGGATACGTCCACGGGACGCCGCACGCGCCGTTCATTTTAAATACTTGTATGGCACTCGGCCCATCATTTGCATGGGGTCACGCCTCATTCGCATGGCTCAAGCCCACTTCCACCTACGATGGCTTACGCTGAGGGAACCAATCGCAGTTTGGGAGGCAAGTGCTTTGTGAATTTGGCGCTTGCCTCTCTGCGCTACGTCGGCGTAGCGTATATTAGATACGCTACGCCGGCATAAATATGCGCCAATGTATGTCAATCCGGGCCCTCCTGTATTAGAGCGCCCCCACACTGTAGCAATGAGCACAGGGGGCTCAGTTGAACAACAACATTGCCAGTCTGGGAGGAGAGGAATGTTAGAAGTACTAACAGATTTAGATACAGTAACAAATCGAAGCCAAACTTCAGCCTATAAGCAGTTACAGCAGGCAGTTGTTCTCCTTTTGGGATAAAGGTTTTACATAAATAAAAGCTTATTAAAATCTCATTGTAAGCACCCCAGTCAGTGTTAAATGGTTTGTCTTATCTCTGTAACTGATAATTCTGCTGCAGGACTTGTTCTTTTGAAAAACAACAGATTTTCTGGCTGGATCACCACATGAACATAGAAGTCTAAAAAAGAAAACGAATGCAGCCATCACATCTAAGGCCTCGTACACACGACCGAACATGTCCGCTGAAACTGGTCCGCGGACATGTCCGACCGTGTGTACGGCCTAGCGGACAGGTTTCCTGGCCTAGCGGACAGGTTTCCAGCGGACAAAAGTTTCTTAGCATGCTAAGAAACTTGTCCGCTGGAAACCTGTCCGTCGGACATGTCCGATGGTTAGTACGACTCATCGGACATGTCCGCTGGTTATGACGTATAACCAGCGGCCCGAAATCCCGCGCATGCGTCGAATTGATTCGACGCATGCGTGGAAGCATTGAACTTCCGTGTTAGAGAACGTTGGTGTCTTCTACGTCACTGCGTTCTCTGTCCGCGGGGATTTTGGTCTGATGGTGTGTACACACATCAGACCAAAACCTCCCAGCAGATATGTCCGATGAAAACGGTCCGCGGACCGTTTTCATCGGACATGTTCGGTCGTGTGTACAAGGCCTAAGAATTAGTAAACTGCGATATAATAAATCTTTGCTTTTAGGTTTAGTACCGCTTTAAACTTGCTCGATTTACTACACCATATGGCTTTGCACTGCTCTTTCCATCTTGTTTTCACAGCTTACATCCTATTTCCACAGTCTGACCTTTGGGTGACTGCCCAAGGCCTGGTTTCTATACTTCCAGGCAACACTGAAGGGATTTCATTCGCTCAGCCTCTCAGGAATAAAATCTCCACAGAGATTCTAAACCTTCCTTACTAAAAAAAAAAAAGAAAAAAAAGTGCTCCTTTTGCTGTCTGTGTTTTGTTTTGAGCATTTTCCTTCACTTCCTGTCTAGTGCACCACACAGGAAGTGAGGAAAGATCTCAAACAGGAACACAGCAAGGAAAACCTGTCAGAGGTTCTAACCTTTCCACACTGAAAAGCCACTTTAAAGAGGAGGAGGTCCAGCCCCCCCCCCCCCCCCTGAAAAATTAAAAGTCAGCAGGTACAAATACTGCAGCTGCTGACTTTTAATATATGGACACTTACCTGTCCAGGCAGCCCACAATGTCGGCACCCCAGCCGATCTTTGGATCGGCTGTGGGGTGCAGCCACCGCCATTCCTGGTAATGAAACCCAGTAGCGAAGCCTTTCGGCTTCACAGCTGGCTCCCTTCTGCGCATGCACGAAGTGCGCTGCGCTTTCTAATTGGTCCGGCGGCAGAGGAATGAAGGCCCCTTGACCGTCAACATAAGGAGGAAGTCGGAGTGGCTCCGCTGGGATTGGCTACGATGGCACGAGGTGAGAGGGTGGAGCCAGAACTCTAGAAAAGGCTACGCAGAGGCACGTCCCACTACTTCTGAAGAATTGATGTCACAAGAGTTTTGCCTCTGGGAAGTCTAGAAGGAAGGTCTTTTTCTAGTCTCATAGGCTTATTCAATAATACAAAGATCCAGCCAAACAGAATTTAAAGGGGTTGTAAAGGTTTGTTTTTTATTTTCTAAATAGGTTCCTTTAACCACTTCCTGACCGCCGCATGTATATGTATGTCCACAGAATGGCACGTACAGGCATATGGGCGTACAGGTACGTCCTTGCCTTTCCGCGGGTCGGGGGTCTGATCGGGACCCCCCCCCCCCGCTACATGCGGCGGTCGGATTCCCGCGGGGAGCGATCCGGGACGACGACGCGGCTATTCGTTTATAGCCGCTCCGTCGCGATCGCTCCCCGGAGCTGAAGAACGGGAAGAGCTGTATGTAAACACGGCTTCCCCGTGCTTCACTGTGGCGGCTGCATCGATCGAGTCATCCCTTTTATAGGGAGACTCGATCGATGATGTCAGTCCTACAGCCACACCCCCCTACAGTTGTAAACACACACTAGGTGAACACCAACTCCTACAGCGCCACCTGTGGTTAACTCCCAAACTGCAACTGTCATTTTCACAATAAACAATGCACTTTAAATGCATTTTTTGCTGTGAAAATGACAATGGTCCCAAAAATGTGTCAAAATTGTCTGAAGTGTCCGCCATAATGTCGCAGTCACGAAAAAAATCGCTGATCGCCGCCAATAGTAGTAAAAAAAAATAATTAATAAAAATGCAATAAAACTATCCCCTATTTTGTAAACGCTATAAATTTTGCTCAAACCAACCGATAAACGCTTATTGCGATTTTTATTTACCAAAAATAGGTAGAAGAATACGTATCGGCCTAAACTGAGGAAATTTTTTTTTTTATATATATATTTTTGGGGGATATTTATTACAGCAAAAAGTAAAAAATATTGCATTTTTTTCAAAATTGTCGCTCTATTTTTGTTTATAGCGCAAAAAATAAAAACCGCAGAGGTGATCAAATACCACCAAAAGAAAGCTCTATTTGTGGGGAAAAAAGGACGCCAATTTTGTTTGGGAGCCACGTCTCACGAGCGTGCAATTGTCTGTTAAAGCGACGCAGTGCCGAATTGTAAACACGCCTTTGGGCATTTAGCAGCATATTGGTCCGGGGCTTAAGTGGTTAAACTAGCGCATTGTTGGTTCACTTACCTTTTCCTTCGATTTCCCTTCTAAATGTTTTTTTCCCTTGTCTGAATTTCCCACTTCCTGTTCCTCCTCAGTAAGCTTGCCCCCATCATCCGAGCCCTTCTGGCTGGGGGTTAGTCAGCCAGAACAGCTTACTGAGGAGGAACAGGAAGTGAGAAATTCAGACAAAGAAAAAAAACATTTAGAAGAGAAATCGAAGGAAAGGGTAAGTGAACCAACAATGCACTAGTTTAAAGGAACCAATTTAGAAAATAAAAAACAAACCTTTACAACCCCTTTAAGTGAACAGTCTCAGATGATACACAGAGATTAAACAAATGTCCCTACATACGTTTTACGTGTATATCTGCGGTCTTCAGCTTTCTACACTCTTTAGAAAGTGCAGATCGTGTTAGAAAATGTCTTCCTGTTTCAGCAGTGGGAGTGGAGTCTTGGCATACACTGTGTGAGAACTGATTGGAGGAAAGGCACACACCCCCCTCCACATAGGCAGAGGAGCGAAGAAACTTGCAGAGCTGTACTGTGAATAGACAAGCTCTGCTCATCTCCCTCTAAGCTCCCACCCCAACACAAATTTCCAGCAAATTTTATCTCCTGTGTTGGAGAACTTATCATGCTGATAACAGAAGAACGAAGCAGCATCAGAACATGGGACTTAGTGCTTCGGAAAGAGATAAGTAAACACTACAGATATATGTGACCTGGTCAGATTTCATGAATGGGGTTTACAACCACTTTAATGTATTTCTATTGCAGAAAAGAAAAGCTGTCCCTGTATTCTAGAGGAAACTTTACCTCAGCCTCCAATTTATTGTAAAGAAAACAAATCCATGACTTCCTGCTTCATCTCTTAGGACAGGAAAACTGTTAATGGACTGAGGAAGTAGTTCAGCAGCTTGTGGGGCGGCGCAGCGTAGTGCGGCGGCTGTAAACACTCAGAGTCCAGTTGCGGAAATGGAACTTGTATTAACAATAAAGTTCACAATTCACAAGGCACCCAACCAGGAACACTCACAGGATGTAACAGCGATGTGTAGCAGAGCAGGTCTCGGAGGTGCTGACAGCATCTGTCTTGAGGAGCGCAATGCAAGCCGACCAGTCTGTGCCAATGGGCAGGCTTCCAGGAAGGATGGTGTGCCCCTATCCTTTCCCTACTTGTCTAGAACCTCTCCCTACCGCTATTCACTGTCGCTGACAGACAGATTAAGCTCATCCATAACCACTTCCCGACCGTATAACTTAGATATACGGCGGCAAAGTAGCATGACTGCCCCGTATCACGTACCTAGTACGTGGTCCTACACCTTTTGGGTCACAAGGCCACGCATGTGCGTCACCGGCAGCCCACTCCCGCTGTGATTATACGCAATGGAAGCTGATCGGCGGGTACTGCAGATTCGATGTCCGCTGGCACTCGCTGATTCTTCGGTACCGAGGGAGAATGGCGGCCTGCCGTTGTACACAAGGCAGATCGCCGTTCTGTCAGTACAAAAGGCATGTCTCTGCAAAGCAGGGGCACCGATCTATGCCTTCCAGTAGTACAAGCACCTCGCCACCAGCTAGGCACACAGTTAACCCTTTGATTGCCCCAGTGTCATTAGTACAGTGACTCTGCATATTTTTTTAGCACTGATCACTATATTAGTGTCACTGGTTCCCACAAAGTGTCAAAAGTGCCGCCGTAATATTGCAGTCCCGCTATAACTCGCTAATCACCGCTATTACTAGTTAAAAATATAAAAATATCCCACAGTTTGTAGACGCTATAACTTGCAAACCAATCAATATACACTGTATTACCAAAAGTATTGGGACACCACCTGCCTTTTCACTCACATGAACTTTATTGGCATTCCAGTCTTAGTCCATAGGCAGGGCCGGATTCCAGACAAGGCCAACAAGGCCAGGCCTCGGGGCGGCAGTGGGTGCAGGGGCGGCACTGTGGCTGAGAGGAGAGGACACTTTCACTTTCATTTCGGGAGTTCCCCCTGTCATGTGGATGGTGAGAGGAGAGAAAACAGAGGGAAGAGGAGGTGAGATGGTTCTCGGCAGCAGCACCCCCCCCCTCCCGGTTCTCAATGTAATTTTGTCATTTTTGGCAGCAGCACCCCCCAATGCTCAATGTCATTTTTGGCAGCAACACCCCCCAGGTTCTCAGTGTCATTTTCGGCAGTACCAATCCCAGTCCCCCACCCCCCTCCACTTCTCAATGCATCTCAGTATCCTGCTGAAAAAGTCCCCCGGCGGATAATGTCCCCCCTGTACTGTGTAGACGAGGGCGGCATTGAAGGACCCGGCCTTGGGGCAGCAAAGGGAGTAAATCTGGGCCTGTCCATAGGGTTCAATATTGAGTTGGCCCACTCTTTGCAGCTATACCAGCTTCAACTCTTCTGGGAAGGCCGTCCACAAGGTTTAGGAGTGTGTCTATGGGAATGTTTGACCATTCTTCCAGAAGCGCTTTTGTGAGGTCAGGCACTGATGTGGAGGAGAAGGCCTGGCTCGCAGTCTCCCCTAATTCATCCCAAAGGTGTTCTATCAGGTTGAGGTCAGGACTCTTCTATCAGGTTGTGCAGGCCATTCAAGTTCCTCCACCCCAAACTTGCTCATCCATGTCTTTATGGACCTTGCTTTGTGCACAGGTCCAAATCATTTGGTGGAGGGGTGTGGGGTTGTTTGATTATGGTGTGGGGTTGTTTTTCAGGGGTTGGGCTTGTCCAGTAAAGAGATCTCTTAAAGCGGGAGTTCACCCATGTATTAATTTTTTTTTTTTTCTCCCCTTAGATTCCTGCTCGTTCGGTCTAGGGGAATCGGCTATTTGTATTAAAATATGAGCAGTACTTACCCGTTTTCGAGCTGAATCTTCTTCCGTCGCTTCCGGGTATGGGTCTTCGGGAGCGGGCGTTCCTTCTTGATTGACAGCCTTCCGAGAGGCTTCCGACAGTCGCATCCATCGCGTCATTTGTAGCCGAAAGAAGCCGAACGTCGGTGCGGCTCTATACTGCGCCTGCGCACCGACGTTCGGCTTCTTTCGGAAAATCGTGACGCGATGGATGCGACCGTCGGAAGCCTCTCGGAAGACTGTCAATCAAGAAGGAACGCCCATTCCCGCAGCCCATACCCGGAAGCGGCGGAGAGGATGCATCTCGTAAACGGGTAAGTACGGATCATATTTTAAAACAAATAGCCGATTCCCCTAGACAAAACGAGCAGGAAGCTAAGGGGGAAAAGTGCCCTCTAAGGGTGAACCCCCGCTTTAAGGCATCAGCATACCAAGACATTTTGAATAATTTCAGGCTCCTGGGAACAGTTTGGGGATTGCCCCTTCCTTTTCCAGATACACAATACTTTTGGTAATATAGTGAATACTTATTGGTATTTTTTTTACCAAAAATATGTAGCAGAATACAAATTGATGAAGAAATTAGATTTGAATATTGTTTTATTGGGTGTGTTTTATAGCAGAAAGTAAAAAATATTATTTTTCCAAAATTGTCTGTCTTTTTTTTGTTTATAGTGCAAAAAATAAAAATCGCAGAGGTGATCAATAATGACAAAAAAAAAAAAAAAACATTGTGGGGCAGAAAAGGAGATAGTATGATGTGGGTACAGTGTCGCATGACCGCGCAATTGTCAGTTAAAATAACTCTGTGCGGTTTCGGAAAAAAATGACCTGGTCATGAAGGGGGGCAAATCTTTCGGAGGACAAGCTGTGTTCTTCAGAGAGCATTTGGCAGGCAGCGCACCTCTTGAACCCCGCTCTGCTGACTTCAATCATCCAATCATGTGCAAGCAAAACTGCTATGTTTTTTTATTCTTCGTGCATGTGATTGGGTGTTCTTCGCAAAGTGAAGCTTCATCTCATTTAGTAAGCTCTGGAGCAAATGCCCTTCTAGGGTGCAACTGCACTTGCAAAGTGCTTAGTCTATTTGCCTTCAGTAAATCAACACCACAATGTGTGTTGTGCACTGTTGTATGTTGTGATAAGGCACTGCCTGTTTTACCATACATTACTGCATTGCAATAGTGCGACCAGGTCCTAGAAAGTTGTGGATTAAAGGGGGGGGGGGGAAGGATTAGGACCCATAAAGAATATCCGCCTGCACTCTCTGTTTTATAAAATATAATATTTGTGTTTTTTTGTGAAAGTGATGACAACGAGAAGTGCTGTTGATAACACTGAGGTTTGGGGTGTATGTGTTTATATGAAAACAAGCGCGCGGTGAGGTATATACAGAAGAGATGTGGGTTTGGTAGGACTGAATTGTGCGTTGACAGATAAGGACTGACGTCAGCTCACCTGACACACGGCCAGAACTTTGTACAAGAATGGTGGGGGAAGGGTAGACTGATAAACAGAGACAGAGGGCTGGGTGGAGACGAAGAAAGAAACAGAAGAGCGAAACAGACAAAGTAAAGTAAAGGTGTGTGCTTGTGAAGGAAGAAATAGAGATAAAACCTTTACTTAATAAGGCAATGTGCAAAGGGCAGTGACTATCTGCAAGAAATAAGCAATCATTTTGCAGAGCTCAACTGCAGACAGGCTTGGCACTTGTGCATTTCCAGAAAGCGTAAAACAGCGTGCCATAATAACGCACTGTACTGTGCGACTGACTCGTGCTGCAGTAGTATGTATTTAGAAATGCACAACGTGCCTGGTGGTGCGCTGCTGAATATGTTGCAGGTAGTTTTTTTTTGCATGCACAAGTGTGAAGGGGACCTAAAGGGTTTGCACCCCAAAGCTCAAAAACACACTACCGATCGCTCACTGTGTTCATTCAGAAAGGGAAGGGTCAGTAAATTACATACTGTATTTACTGGCCCCTTCCCCCCATTAATCCTAAAACATCCTGCAGCATCAGCCCCCGGGAGAGGAGGGAAGCCAGCAGCAGTGCGGGTGGAAGGGTTACTAGGGCAGTAGGGGGAATCTATGCTACACAGGGTGATTAGGGTGTGCCTGGGCACCCCTGCCACACCCTGTGCGCACGCCTATGGGTTTAGCTACATTCATAGGTGTGCACAGCCTATTGCATTAGGGTGTGCATCCCGAAGCTCAAACATGGGAGGTGCTCTGTGCTGAGCTGCTTCCTGTTCATTCACAAACTGAAGCATAGTAAACAGTAGGGTTGCACTGATATCGGTGCCGATACTAGGTATTTTCCCAGGTATCGGTGCTCGCGAAAATGCTCCGAAACCCCAAAACCAATATCCCGGAAGTGATGTCAGATTGGGAGCGGAACGCCTCCCAGCTTGCTGTCTCCTCTAGTGGGTGCCATCCCTGCTTCCTCCTCCCCTCTGGCCAGCTGCGATCTCTGGTGGGTGCCATCCCCGCCTCCTCCTCCCCTCTGCCCATTCCTTATTAGTGCATCTAGTGTTGACTACTAAGGCCTCATACACACGATAGGTTAACCAGAGGACAACGGTCTGATGGACTGTTTTCATCAGTCATAACCGATCGTGTGTGGGCCCCATAGGTTATTTAACCATCGGTTAAAAAAAAGCCAACTTGCTTTAAATTTAACCAATGGATTCCTAACCTATGGGAAAAAACGATCGTTAGTAGGCACGTCCATCGGTTAAAAATCCACGCATGCTCAGAATCAAGTCAGTGCATGCTTGGAAGCATTGAACTTCGTTTTTTTCAGCACGTTGTTGTGTTTTACGTCACCGCGTTCTGACACGATCGTTTTTTTAACCGATGGTGTGTAGGCACGAGGGACCATCAGTCAGCTTCATCGGTTAACCGATGACAACGGTCCATTGGTCCGTTCTCATCGGATGGACTGATCGTGTGTACGAGGCTTAAAGGAGTAGATCAGACCGTCAAACTACTTTTTTTTTTAAAACATTTTCCTTCTACATGATTCAGTATTCTTTGTAAAGTGAATATTCATCTCATTTACTAAGCCCTGGAGCATTTGCACTTGCAGAATGCAGTCTATTTGCTTTTAGTAAATCAATCCGTATGTGTTTGTGGCTGCGTGACACTTTTGGCAGCATGCTGCCCCGGGCCTCTATTGGCTATGCAAATATCTAGTCCTGGCAAAGTTCAACAGTTTTCCTCCTGCATCCTTGGTAATAATACACTTTTGGTGACGATAGGATAAAACAGTTTCTGAACTTCTGCTTATTTTTTTTAACTTGCTGATTGAACAACAAAGGAGAAGTGGCACGTGGCTCTTTCCTGTGCCCTTTCCTCCTGTAAGCACTGCCAGTGTTAAGACTGATAGCACTGTAGAAAGCAATAGAATTCAGACTGGCAAAGAGAACTGCCTCTGCCTCCCTGTGCAAGGGGCCCACAGACAGATTTAGGAAGAGCACTGAGAAAGTTCAGGAGTCTGAACTCCTTCTGAACCGTACTGGAACCCTACCTAGACACAATAGGATACCATATCAGGCATTAAACGGATGACCTGGCAGTATAGTATTCAAAATCCCAATCATATTTTCATAAAAGTAACACATTTTTATTACACATATACCGTATTTATCGGCGTATATCGCGCACTTTTTTGCTCTGAAAATCAGGGCAAAATCGTGGGTGCGCGATATACGCCGATACCCGCTTTCCCGCGCCGAGTTTTGAATACTGCGCCGACATATACCGAGCGCAGTACACTCGGGTATAGTCGGCCAGTCTCGGCTTCTTCCGCGCTCACGTCCTGGAAGTACAGGATGTACAGGACGTGAGCGCGACAGTTGCCGAGCCTGCCCGAGTGTACTGCGCTCGGTATATGCTGGCGCAGTATTCAAAACTCGGCGCGGGAAACGAGCGGGGAGGACGCGAGGACGCCGGACCCGACGAAGAGGACACCCGAAGCCGCAGACGGACGCCGGATTCGCCGATGGACGCCGCGCAAGACACCAAAACTGTAAGTACAAAAAAATCTTTTTTTCCACAGGAATGGGGGCAACTTTAGGGGTGCGCGCTATACGCGGGAGCGCGCTATACCCCGATAAATACGGTAGTTTAAAAACATCAATAAACCCCCAAAAATTTATAAAAAATAGGAAGGCAAATGTAATATACTACAATGTTGACACGTTTTGCAGTCACTGTCGCTTCTTTAGGACTTTAAAATTCTTCATATGACAAGATGCCAAACATCAATAAATATGACCTAACAAATAAATAATAAAAAGAGAGAAAGGGTTGGGACTTTAAATGAGATGCGTGTTGATACAAACAGTATGTATAAGTAAATAAATAAAGTTGTATAGCGTAATAACCAGGCTCAAACTTACCAACCAAATTGCAAGCCAAATTCAACTGTCTAACTTAGTATGTTAAAAGCAGAGGATTGGTTGCACACATTTGCAAATATATGGATAAGCCACAGGCCGCTTACAAGGCTCTCTGCATTCCTGTGGTCCTAACTAAACTTTTCTAGTTTCCTCAATAGAGGCATACAAGTGCTAATGAGTAGATGGAGAGCAGGTGACTAGGGGTTAGCCAGCCTCCATCTAAAATAGGTGTAGCAATAAAGAGCACTGGAAAAAACGAATAAGGGTAAATGTATAAGCATCAAAATTGCATCTCCATCCCTATTGGTAAACATGGAACTGGGTTTGGGACTTTGAATGAGGCATGTGAATAACACATGCCTCCATCCCTGAAAATTGATGAATATAAATTACGAGGTTGCCCAGGTACATGTTATCAAAGTTGCATCAAGTACATTTCACGCAGGGCTCAAGTAAAAAACGGATAGAAAAAAACGATCGTCTGTGTGGAAGTCCATCGGTCAAAAATCCACGCATGCTCAGAATCAAGCCGACGCATGCTCGGAAGCATTGAACTTCATTTTTTTCAGCACATCGTAGTGTTTTTTACGTCACCGCGTTTTGGCACGGTCGGATTTTTGACTGATGGTATGTAGGCAAGACTGGTGAAAGTCAGCTTCATCGGATATCCGACAAAAAAATCCATCGGATTAGATTCCATCAGATATCCGATCGTGTGTACGAGGCATTAGTGTGCACACCCTTAAACTAATACTTTGATGAAGCACCTTTTTATTTTATTACAGCACTCAGTCTTTTTGGGTATGAGTCTATCAGCATGGCACATCTTGACTTGTTAATATTTGCCCACTCTTCTTTGCAAAAACTCTCCAAATCTGTCAAATTGTGAGGGCATCTCCTGTGCACATACGAGACGCCTGCTTGAAGACGTTAATTTTACGAAACGTACGTCGCGGTGCAGCCCGGTCATGTGTATTCCCTATGTCACATCCGGCAATCTGGCTTGAGCTTCCGACTGGTGAAACGCACGCCGTCGAGGAAGTGGAGGAACCACAAGTGCTTTTCCTTACGAGTCTGCAGCCCCTTTTAATGTAAGCGGCCATTTGGCCTTTTTTATTCTGTCATTTTAATTATTTTATTAAATGGTTTGCACTATGGATGTTTTGGCTTTTTCATTCCATGTTCCATCTCTGCAATGGAGGTCTTGAGCCAATACCCACATCTCCCGTTTATGTCCAAGTGTGCAGGCACGCTCCTGCTAAGCGCATGAGATCTTTTTCTAATCAAAAAGATCCATTGAGTCTGGTAAGCACATTCCCCTTCTGTGCACTTTGGGTGTCTTATCCTTGCGTATGGTGAAGGAACAAGTTTGCACTGGACAATATAATCCTTTTACAGCAAGATTTTGTTTTTTGTTGGTGGATGGATTTTGGAAATTAATCACATTTTTGGTTTTGTTCTTCAATTGGGACAATTTTTTATCTTTTTTGCTTTGTATATTTTTCGTTAAAAAAAAGTCAAACACTTTCTTTATGGACTTATATCATGTGTGCAATACTTTTTGGTGATTTATTTTAAAGATTTATTACCACTAATTGTATATCACTGGTTTATCCACTTGGGAGAATTTTATGATTTGTATTTTTCTTACTTTAGTATATTTAATATTTCTGAGTGTTTTTTATAATCACTTTATAGCGCCCTCCTTTTTCACTTATCACATCTCCTGTGCACAGCCCTCTTCAGATCACCCCACAGATTTTCAATTGGATTCTGGTCTGGGCTTTGGCTGGGCCATTCCAAAACTTAAATCTTCTACTGGTTAAGCCATTTCTTTGTTGATTTGGATGTATGCTTTGGTTCGTTGTCCTTCTGAAAGAGGAAGTTCCTATTCCTGTTCAGCTTTCTAGCAGAAGCCTGAAAGTTTAGTGCCAACATTGACTGATATTTGGAATTGGAATTGTGTTAACACAATACTCCGCCATGGATTGAAATCCTGCAGTACCCGCAAGGTCCCCGTCCTCAAGAAGGCACATGTTTGCCAATGAACATCTAAATGATTCAGAGAAGGATTGGGAGAAAGTGCTGTGGTCACATGAGACCAAAATGAAGCTCTTTGGCATTAACTTAACTCACCGTGTTTTGCAGAAGAAAAATGCTGACTATGCCCCTAAGAACACCATCCCTACAGTCAAGCACGAAGGTGGAAACATTGAGCTTTGGGGTGGTTTTTCTGCTAAAGGTACAGGCCGACTTTGCTGCATTGAGGGGCCAATGGACGTGGCCATGTATTGTAAAATCGTGGATGAGAACCTTCTTCCCCCAGCCAGAACACTAAAGATGGGCTGTGGACGGGTCTTTCAGCATGACAATGACCCAAAACATACCGCCAAGGCAACAAAGGAGTGGCTCAAGAAGAATAACATTAAGGTTATGGAGTGGCCTAGCCAGTCTCCAGTCCTTAATTCTATAGAAATTTATGGAAGGAGCTGAAACTTGGAGTTGCAAATGATAGCCAAAAAAAACTGTAAAGAAGAGTGGACCAAATCCATCCTGAGACGTGTGCAAAGCTGGTCACCAACTACAAGAAACATCTTACCTCTGTGCTTGGCAACAAGGGTTTCTCCACCAAGTACCAAGTCATGTTTTGCTTGGGGATCAAATATTTATTTTACTCATTGAACTGCAACTCAATTTATAACATTCGTATCATGTTTTTGTTTCTGGATTTTTTTGGTTGATATTCTGTCTTTATCATTTAAAATACACCTATGATAACAATTATAGACCCTTCATTTCTTTGTAAGTGGGCAAATTTACAAAATCTGCAGGTGATCAAATAATTATTTTCCCCACTGTAAAAGCTCGAATTTACAACCACAACATTATAATCTACCAAAGATAAAGAGCGAAGAAATAGTGAAGTAATCTCTCCACACTCCTAGAACCCAGACACAGCGGTGCAGGAGAGGGAGGTTCCACAGAGTCATGTGAGAAGAAGCTGCATTCCCAGGCAGAAATCTGAGAAAAGCCTGCTTAAAGCGAAGCTCCACCCTAAAGTGGAACCCTCCTCCCCTCCGATGTCACATTTGACACCTTTCAGGGGGGAGGAGGTGCAGATACCTGTCTAAAGACAGGTATTTGCACCCACTTCCAGCCACACAGTCTTGGGTAGACTGCGGGCAGACTGCGGGCATGACGTCACCTCCCGTCCCAAGTCCCCCCCCCCCCCATTGTGTTCTGGGAAAACTCGGCTCCCAGTACACAGCGGGAGCCAATCGGCAGGCGTACATGGTGCTTTTTTGTGACACAGTTGTAGTGCGTCATGCAGTAGTGTATTTAAGTTTTGCGCTGCGCTAGGCCTGACTAAACACGTGCACCCCCTAATTTAAATATGACCCACCCCATACTGCGCGTCACGGGTTGCCGAAAGAAGCCGAACGTCGGTGCGGCTCTATACGGCGCCTGCGCACCGACGTTCGGCTTCTTTCGGCAACTCGTGACGCGCAGTATGCGCCGGTCGGAAGCACGTCAATCACAGCCTGTGATTAGGAACGCCCACTCCCGCGGGGAAGCCGGTGGTGAAAATAGCCCTAAAATGGTATGTACGCAAGAAAAAAAAAAAAAACAGCATACTGTCGGTCTCATAGGTCGGCTCCATGCAATGAATTTTTTTTTAGGCTGAACCCCTACTTTAAAGGGGTTGTAAAGGTCCAAATTATTTTCCTAAATAGCTTCCTTTACCTTAGTGCAGTCCTCCTTGGTGTGGAGTGTCGTGCTCGCCCCCTCCCTTGGACTACAGGAAAGTCAGGATGCCTACTAAAACACAGATCCTTTCTCTATCTTCTCTATCTGCAAAGTAGAGAGCGTCCTGACTCTCCTGTAGTCCAAGGAAGGGGGCGAGCACGACACTCCACACCAGGGAGAAAACATTATATTACTGTGTGGAGTTACAGACAGAAGAACAGGAAGTGAGGATTTCTCAGAAGAAATAAGGACATTAAGGCTCCATGCACACGAGACGCAAATGCAAACTCATCTAAACACAAGTTTTCAAACATTTGCAGCGTTTTACCGCGTTTGCGTTTATAAGCGGTTGGTTAAGAAACATCATAAGACCCTCCCTAAGCTCAAAAAACAGTATTATTTAACCATTTCAGCCATTTTGTGAGACGAGAGCAGCTGAGAGAGCAGCAGTGTACGTGTATTTAGCGCGTCACTTGCCATGTCACCTGCCTCAAGTTGTGAATTGTCCACTTGCCACGTCATCTGCCACGTCACCTGGCCACGCCACCTGCCACAAGTTGTGGATTGTCCACTGGCCACGTCACCTGCCACGTCACCTGGCCACGTCACCTGCCACAAGTTGTGGATTGTCCACTTGCCACATCACCTGCCACGTCACCTGCCACGTCAACTGGCCACGTAACCTGCCACAAGTTGTGGATTGTCCACTGGCCACGTCACCTGACCACAACACCTGCCACAAGTTGTGGATTGTCCACTTGCCACATCACCTGCCACAAGTGGATTATGCACTTGCCAAATCACCTGGCCACGTCACCTGCCACAAGTTGTGGATTGTCCACAATGCAATGCAAGCAATTACATTTTTTTATGTTTTTATTTTATGTTTTTTTATCATTTGCCATCATTTTTGAGATTTCTAATGTAAAAAAAATAGGTCACCTTAAAAAACGCCTATAAACGAAAATCGCGGCAAAACGCCGGTACCGCCTTTTGCCGCGATTAGCTTCTGAACCCAAAATTTTGCTTCTGAAAAAACGAGCCTAAACGCAACTGCTTTAAAACGCAAAAAAACGTGAATGTGTGCATGGACACATAGGATAACATTAAATGTGTTCAGGGGCAGTTGAAAAAAATGCCCAAATGCCTCTGAACTCGAGTTTACCAGCGTCTCGTGTGCATGGGGCCTTAAAAGGAAAAATGGAAGGTTGAGGTAAGTGAAGGAGGACTGCACTAAGGTAAAGGAATATGAATGAAAGGTAAAGGTAAGGTAAAGGAAGCTATTTAGGGGAAAAAATGTACCTTTACAACCCTTTAAGAGGGCCATTAGAACTGCATAGAACTCAGTTTAAAAGAAAAATGGGCAATTTGTGTTTTTAAATGTGCGATATGAAATGCTTCCAAGGCAAAAGTTTGCCAATTTGCCTGGACTTGTTCTACAAACCCTTCTCTGGTGACCTATATGCATATTTTATATGTGTACGCTGTGCGCATCACACGCTTGCATTGTACCCATGCATGTTATTCGTCGATTCTGCAAGTCAGATTCAGTTTCCTCAGACAGGCCTGGCTCATGCTTCGGAGACAGAAAACTGCACAGTTTCACTCTTGTGTTTATATTGGAGAATAGGAAAGAGGTCAGAGAATGAGTCAGTGGTGGATTAGCAGGCAGCTAAATACGATCACTCCTACTTTCCTCATGCAGCCACCCTCGGCCTCTTCTCCCTCCAGCTGCCGGCCAATGGATTGCTACAATTGTTTGGCACCTGTTCAGCCAGGTCTACAATCATCTACACACCAACCACATGATTGTATTGTCATGATGACATGGGGAGCCTATTACAGGAATCCAGTCTGCAGTCCTGACTAATTCAGGTGTGATCTCACTTCATTCTGGGAAGATTTCTACGGGTGAAACTAGACGACTATATTAGATAACTGAAAACACCTGTGCGATAAACCTCTGATGCAAGCACTGCTTTAATGATTCCTTAGCCACTTTGCATTTATGTCAATGAGTGTCTATAGTTACTGCATGGTTTTTCACATACACTATATTGTCAAAAGTATTGGGACACCTGCTTTTACACGCACATGAACTTTAATGGCATCCCAATGTTAGTCTAGATTGTAAGCTCTAACGAGCAGGTCCCTCCTGTATTGATTTGTATTGTGACTGAACTGTCTTCCCTGATGTAAAGCGCTGCGCAAACTGTTGGCGCTATATAAATTCTGTATAATAATAATAATAGACCATAGGGTTCAATATTGAGTTGGCCCACCCAGGCCCGGATTTACTCCCTTTGCCGCCCCAAGGCCGGGTCCTTCAATGCCGCCCCCTGCCTGCGCAGTACAGGGGGGACATTATCCGCCGCAGGACTTTTTTGGCAACACACGAAGAAGGAGGGGGGGGGGGTTTGCTGCCGAATAGGACATTGAGAGGCGGGGGTGCTGCTGCCGAAAATTGAGAAGCAGGGGGGGTGACATTGAGCATTGGGGGGTGTTACAAAATGACATTGAGAACCGGGGGGGGGGGTTGCTGCTGCCGAAAATTACATTGAGAGCCATCTCACCTCCTCTTCCCTCTGTTTTCTCTCCTCTCACCATCTCTGACATGACAGGGGGGAACTCCGGAAATGAAAGTGGAAGTGTCCTCTCCTCTCAGCCGCAGTGCCGCCCCTGCACCCACTGCCGCCCCGAGGCCTGGCCTTGTTGGCCTTGTCTGGAATCCGGCCCTGGGCCCACCCTTTGCAGCTATAACAGCTTTAACTCTTCTGGGAAGGCTGTCCACAAGGTTTAGGAGTGTGTCTATGGGAATGTTTGACCATTCTTCCAGAAGTGCATTTATGAGGTCAGGCACTGATGTTGAACAAGAAGGCCTGGCTTGCAGTCTCTGCTCCAATTCATCCCAAAGGTGTTCTATCAGGTTGAGGTCAGGACTCTGTGCAGGCCAAGTTCCTCCACTCCAAACTCGCTCATCCATGTCTTTGTGGACCTTGCTTTGTGCCCTGGTGCTCAGTCATGTTGGAACAGGAAGGGACCATCCCCAAATGGTTCCCATAAAGTTGGGAGCCTGAAATTGTCCAAAATGTCTTGGTATGCTGAGGCCAACCCCTGGAAAAACAACCCCTCACCATAATCCCCCCTCCACCCCCACCAAATAATTTGAACCAGTGCACAATGCAAGGTGTTGGAAGGAACCTGCTTGAGTAAGGTAAGTATTTACTCCTAATCCTTCTGCCCCCAAATAAATGAGCAATTAACCCTTGCAGTGGGAGGACCCCAATGCAAGGGTAGATTTTATTCTAATGTAATTGAGTTGGGTGTAAAGCAGCCAAATTCTGAGTTGAATCACTCTTCATTTAAATTATGCAAGCTTCCTTTGCTGTCTGTGCCCCCTCTAGATTCACCCTCCCATATCCTGAGTTGTGGTGCCTTTGTTTAGAAATAAAGGATGTATTTTAAGTTAAGGTGCACTGCCAGCCCATTCCAAATCAATGGGCTACCTTAACACATGATCATTGATTACATTAACAACATTTAGACCCATTTCACACTGAGCCACCCAGAGCCTTGGGCGGTAAAACGCCCATATTTTTACGATATGGGTGGATATGCGGCGCATTTCGGCCGCTAGCGGCCAAAAAGGAAAAGTATTGTGCAGTGGCCTATAGTGACATAGAGAGAAATATAGTGCCCATAGTGCCCACTGACATATCTGTAAGTGTCAGATAGCAGCGGTGCACGTAACTGTCAAAGACAGTGAAGATTTTCCTCTCTGCGTGCAGGAAAGTCTATTATTACATTTTACACAATACCAATGATTTACTGTATTTATTGGCGTATAACACTCACTTTTTTACCCTGAAAATAGAGGGTAAACTGTGCCTGCGTGTTATACGCAGGGGGCTGTGGAAAGTTTTTTCCTGAAACTTCCCTCTTAATGTTAAGGTGCGTGTTATGCGCCTGTGCGTGTTATACTCCGATAAATACGGTATTTCCTGTACTTTGGCAAAAAGGTCGCTTTAACTTACTAAAGTTGAAGAGAAATTATGATACATGACATTTAAATCCCTATTCTGTGCAAGTTAAATTTTCCGTATTAGTTCCTTTGTATGGCAAAATGAGACAGTGAACCTGTAATTCTGTCACTTCCATCTATGTTGGGCCTCATGTACACTGTTGCTCCTAAATATGAGTTTAGATGCTTTTTTTTTTTCTTTTGCTAAAACCCCTAAACTCAACACTAATTGCTTGGTTTTCACAGCTCCCCGAGCAGAGAGCTGCTCGCTGTCAGTCACCAGCTCTCCGCTTTGCCCCCCCCCCCCGCGCTGGGCTGTGGAGGGGGCGAGAGTGGCCGGCTCAGGCTCTCATCGGCTCACTGAGAGGCTGAGCCGGGTGCTGGTTCAGGCATGTTGGTGGATCGCGGCTTCATTGTCGCAATCTGGTCCAAGCCTGGACCAGCTCTGTGACGTCAACTGACAGCGGCCTTCAGCCCACTGTCTGCTGAAAACGGGTCACACAAGTGCAAAATGAAGTGCACTCCTGTGATCCACAAGAGAAGTACAGCCAAACAAGCTTTGGCTGTACTTCTCCTTTAAACGTCCGTCTCCTGAACGCAGAAGAATCGCGTTCAGGAGAGGAAAGTCTTGGCCTCATGTATACTGGCAAGCCCTAAACGTAACTCTCCTGACAGCAGCAAAATGCTAAACTCTGCAAAAAAGCAGTACCGCATTTTTGCAGCGATTTTTTCAGCATTTGCCGATTTTTGGCAAAACTTTCCTCTCCTGAACGCAATTCTTCTGCATTAACTACCGTTAAACTCTGCTGCTCTTAAACTCTGAAAGAAGCCTTTGTGTGCAGGGGCTTTGAAAAAAAAAACACGTCAACCTGAGGCCTTTGGCAAAAAACGCAAGCAATGTAAATCGCAACAAAAATGCGGTACTGATTTTTTGTAGCGTTTCGTATTTTTCTGCTGCCAGGAGAGTTACGTTTAGGTGTGGGCAGTGTACTTGTTGCCTAAGTTTCAGACAGATGATTAACTTTTTGTTTTGAAACATTGTTCCCTACTGTATCACCTTTCTTCTAATTTGATCATCATTTGTTCAAATGTAATTACATTTTTTCCTTGGAACGACTTGTAATTCCTTGTGCAGCTGGTTCACATGAAGATTTCATTCCACAAAGGATGTCTTTATAAAGGTGAATTCTCTAGACTTGGAAAATGTACATAGCGCAGTTCTTAGGTATGTGACGGGATATGGATTTTCACTTTTGCAATTGTAAAATTCCCAGATGTCTCTATTCTTGCAGAAAAAGTTCAGTATGTTCTGTATGATAGTCATCTCTGAAATCATATTTTTTATTGATGGCAAAATGTCAAGATTGGGTTAGGTGGAGTTTGTTATCTGTATTTTTTAAAATGCATATACAAAATATATACGTGCATAAACTACCTTAAAGTGATTGTAAATGATCATATTTTTGTGTAGATATTAAAAAAAAAAAACAGTGTTCACAATCCCTCTGTTCTCAGCTGCATAAAAGCAGGGGGGAGGAGAAGCAGCATCACGCTGAGCTTCCCAGTGAATGGTCAGTTTTTAATAGGTAGGCACATGGGCGTCCGCTCCATAGGGCAAGGGGGGGCATGTGACCCCCCCTGTAAAATCGAGAAGGTGTTGAAGAGTCTCACGGCCGCAGGCTGTCTGATCGGTCCCGGGCCGGATGTCACACAGACACAGCGAGCAGAGTAAAGCCGCCTCCCCCTCCAGTGTTTATGTGTACACAGGGGGAGGGAACCTGCTGTGACCCGGCCATGCTGATGGCTGATCTGAGGTACTGAATGGGATGGGGGGAGGGGAGGTCCGTCTGTGCTGAAGGGGGGTCTGTGCTGAATGGAGGGGTCTGTGCGGAATGGGGGGGGGCTGTGCTGAAGGGGGGGTCCATCTGTGCTGAATGGAGGGGTCTGTGCTGATTGAAGTGGTCTGTGCTGAAGGGGGGGTCTGTGCTGAAGGGAGGTCTGTACATTCTCTAGGCTATATTTATATGGGCATGGAGTGAAGCTGAATTATCTCAAGAGCT
The DNA here is from genome assembly GCF_905171775.1 of Rana temporaria. Classification (NCBI taxonomy): domain Eukaryota; kingdom Metazoa; phylum Chordata; class Amphibia; order Anura; family Ranidae; genus Rana; species Rana temporaria. The sequence goes on along the minus strand of NC_053497.1, from coordinate 45,631,621 downwards.
ATTTCACACTGCCAACTGGCCACGTTATCGGTAAAGCGATACTAAAAAGTGCAGCTTTACCATCGTTTTAGCTGCGCTATTCAGCCGCTAGCGGGGCGCTTTTAACCCCTGCTAGCGTTTGAAGAAAGGGTTAAATGTGTATCGCCGCTGCGGAAGCGCCCGCCCCCTGAAAAAATTTCAGTGGACGCCCATGGGTAGGCAACAGGACTAGCAGGAACACCAGGGATTTCACATAAAGGATGCAATAAGAGAACAGGGTACTTTTTCATACAAGTACATGGTACAGCAGGGACCAGGGATGGACTGGCCATAGGGACTACAGGGAGTTTCCCGGTGGGCCGATGGCTCAGTGGGCCGTTTTTTTAAAACAGAGATGCTGCTTGGAGGACTTTTTGTAACGCCCTGGCAGCGCCCCAGTGTGAAAGCACTCAGGCTTTCACACTGGGACTGCAGCGGAAGCGTTTTTCAGTCGCTTTACAGGCGCAATTTTTAGCCCAAAAGCGCCTAAAAAATGCCTCAGTGTAAAAAGGGGTCCTACACTCACCCCCTCTCTTTTACACTCACTCTATTTTTCTTACACTCACCCCCCTCTCTCTCTCTTTCTCACCCTCTCATGATATACAATAATGGATGTCGGGGCCTTTTGGTGGCAGCATTTTATTGAAGTGGGCCGGTCTGGATGAAGTCCAGGGCCAAATTTTTGTCCCAGTCCAGCCCTGGCAGGGACATATCAGGAATATGAAGTGTTGGGGTAACAAACGCTTTGAAGTGTATGTAACCTAAATCATTAAAATCTCATATAAAATCTTCAGCTTTTATTAAACCAATACCTGTTTATTCTGCTGTGAAAGTCCTTTACCGTTTAGGTACTTCCTGTTAGCGGATGACAATACCGTTTCTCTGTCTCCCATTTGTACAGGGCTTCCAATGCTCCACAATGGATCAAAAAACATACTTACTTCATTTTTGCCAAAGCAGTGCACTACAAAGCAGGGTACTATATTACTGTGCAATGTGGTACAGTACATTTCAATACATATATGAAAGTAGAACTTCCAACACACATTATTGTGCAGGCATGGTCCACTATGGCTGCCATCAACAAACTCTTCTTAAGAGAAACCATTTAACTATCACTAGAGTGCATGCATGTGGACAGAAAGTGGTTGCATAGACCAGTTGTCTCCAAGGGCCAGATGCGGCCCTTTGTTTGCCTTTATCCGGCCCTTGGAGCACTATCCCTAACACTGATATGGGACCCTATTCTGCCATCTGACACCAACAATGGAGCACCATTTCTCCCACTGACACCACTAATGGGGCACTATTCCTCCCCAAGATACCAACAATGGGGCACTATTCATCCCCCTAATACCAGATGTTTACTCCCACTGATGCCAGGAAAATTTCCAAAGTCCGGACCTCCTAGAGTCTGAAGGACAATAAACCGGTCCTTTGTTTAGAATGTTTGGAGACCTCTGGCATAGACCCTTCAAGAGATCAGCAGCACTGGGATGCAACAAAGAATGAAAGAAAAGACAAGTTTTGCAAACTTTCAGTGGTTTGTGATCCCCATAGCAAACTTAAAGGGTTTGTAAAGAAGGTTTTTTATCTTAATGCATTCTATGCATTAAGATAACCTATAGTACCTATAGTACTTACCTGAGCCCAATCGCGCCCCAGCGATGTCTACGAGTTCCTCGGCCGTCCAGGACTCTCCTTCTGATTGGCTGAGACACAGCAGTAATGCCATTGGCTCCCACTGCTGTCAATCAAAGTCGGTTAGTCAATCAGAAGAGAGAGGGGACGTGGCAGAAACAGGGCTCCGTGTCTGAATGGATACATTCAGGCCTGAAGAAGGAGCGCATGCTCCACAAACGCGTCGCCTATTGGTCCCTTGAGCAACCCGGAAGTGCCGTCACCTACACGGCCCACCGCTCACCCGGAACTGACGTTATCCCTCTGGCTCCCTGCGTGACTGAGGTACAGGAAGCGTCGGTTAACACCGGCGCAACCAGCTCCACTACACCAGCCTGCAGCCTTTGGAGTGACTTTTCTCCCAGGCGTTCCATGATTTTACACGCTCATTTTTATCCTGCCTTTGTGAGTATGTTTGCTCTACTTGCTCATTAAACTACATGTAACATACTGCACTTAGAGTGGCGCCTCTGTGCTTTCTCCCCCAGCTGATTCAGGATTTGCTTCACATCTTCACTGGGCTGCCTCCAAAGTGTTTAGCACAGACTATATGGACTGTAAGCCTAGGTTCACACTGCTGCGAATTCAAAATCGCGGTAAAATGCGCGATTTTACCGCGATTTTGCCGCGATTTCGGCCGCAATTTAATGTTAATCGCGGCCCGAAATCGCAAAAAGTAGTACAGGAACTACTTTTTGAAATCGCAGATGCGGCGGTGCACTGATTAGGACAGTGCCATTGCCGACAATTGCCGCCGATTTGAGATGCGATTTGACATGTCAAATCGCATCTCAAATCGTTCCAAATCGTACCCAGTGTGAACCAGGGCTCATGGTCTCATGTTTTAAACCATTACCTTGTGTTTTTTTTAATTCTCCTTTTTACTTGAGTTCTCCCACATCGTCGCTAACTTCCTCCTATGTGTACGGGTGAAAGGATTACATTGACATCTCTTTCCCTTGTGTCTAGAAATTGGAGCGGGGCTTGGGAAGTCCCCGTTTTTTAAAGGAGAGAGAGTAGTTAGACCGCCCACTGGAAAGGCATTTGTGTTTAAACTGAGCCATGCAGTTCTCAAATGGGGGGCTGAAGTACAGACTTACCCAAGCAGTGGGAGGTCAAGGTTATGGAACATCTGATTAGATGTCAACCTGATGGGAAAAAGGGGGGAAGAAGAGGCGGGGGGGGGGGGGGGTGTAGTCGGTAAAGGCTTGTCTGTAGATGAGCCAGTTGGGAGCTATGGTGGGGTGTTTGAAAATTTCTGTCAATGGGGGCTCCAGGCACCAGGCGTTCATTGTTGATGGGAAGGCACATTGTTCTGGGGAGATTCACTTCTTATTTGAGCTGTGTCTACACCAGTCAAGAACTTGTGTGGACCACTATTTAGTAAAGTGTAGTGCCTGGGAGTGACATTCCACCAACGTTTTTTTGGCTCTATGGAGGATGGCATGTTTTGAGCACCATAAAAATTTGTAGGCATTGATTGTATGGATTTAAAGAAGGATTGAAGGAGGATCGAAGGAGGTGAATTGTAATTGGCTAGAGTGGGTGGAGGATCTGATGTAGTATATATTGTTTAATTATGTTTATGTTATATCTCCCCATCCAGGAAAATCACTTTTTCTTCCAATTCGCTATTTCATTTTTGTTCTTAGGAGGGGAGGGGGGTGTATTTTCGTGAGGAAAGTAGTGAGGCCTCGTACACACGACCGAGTTTCTTGGCAAAAACCAGCAAGAAACTTGCTGTTTTTGTTTTTTTTGCTGAGGAAACCGGTCGTGTGTACATTTTTAGACGAGGAAACTGTCGAGGAACTCGTCGAGCCAAAAAGAGAGCACGTTCTCTTTTTCCTTGACGGGAATGGAGAAAATTGGCACGTCGAGTTCCTCGACAGCCTAACAAGGAACTCGACGAGCAAAACGATGTGTTTCGCCCGTCGAGTTCCTCGGTCTTGTGTACGAGGCCTGAGAGTTTGTGTGGCAACTTATTGCTTAGATATTTAATGGGGGGAAAAAACTGCTTAGGCATTTTAAAGCGGAGTTCCACCCAAAAATGGAACTTCTGCTTTTCCCCCCTCCGGTGTCACATTTGGCACTTTTCAGGGGGGAGGGGGGTGCAGATACCTGTCTAATATTTGCACCCACTCCAGAAATGACTATACTTTTTTTTCACGGGACCTCCACTTTAAGGAAAAGTTGGTTTTAATCCTGTGTTGGGTGTCATTGGCCAAAGTTGGACTGACCATTTAAAGTGGCAATTTTAGGCCTCGTACACACGATAGGTTAACCAGAGGACAACGGTCTGATGGACCGTTTTCATCGGTCAAAACCGATTGTGTGTGGGCGCCATTGGTTATTTAACCATCAGTTAAAAAAAAGCCAACTTGCTTTAAATTTAACCAATGGATTCCTAACCGATGGGAAAAAAAACGATCGTTAGTAGGCACAACCATCGGTTTAAAATCCACGCATGCTCAGAATCAAGTCGACGCATGCTTGGAAGCATTGAACTTTGTTTTTTTCAGCACGTCGTTGTGTTTTACGTCACCGCGTTCTGACACGATCGTGTTTTTAACCGATGGTGTGTAGGCGCGACGGACCATCAGTCAGCTTCATCGGTTAACCGATGAAAACGGTCCATTCTCATTGGATGCACTGATCGTGTGTACGAGGCTTTAGAGGGTTCCTGGTGAACGGGACAAAATTTGCTCCATGAGTGGTACTGTCACCACCCTCCAACCCAAATTTGGGAAATTACCTGTTGAAACTAAAGCTCCTGTGGGGGTAGCGCTACACTTTTACGATCTGCCTACAGCTTAGGTGCCCCAGGACTTTGCTCTCATTATATAATAACTTGTTATATCTTGCTCCTCTTTGACACACTCAATAATCACCTAAGTGCTTTGGTCTGTGTTATCTGGGATGGTTTATAGCCTACAGGCCAAAGTCATTCCTTTAGACTAAGCAGCTCTGTGATGAGAGCTTTTCTCTTAAAAAAAAAATCGGATGTACTTTTTAGCAGAATGCCCGTCCCTCTTATACACATACAGGGAGGGCCACTTCCATGTTTGGTTTGGCAGAGCACGACGCAGCACAGTTGTGTAACAGGCTTGTATGTCTCAATCCTTTGATTTCCAGGAAGCACACACCCTACATGCTAGAACTCCCTAGTACTTGTGGTCCTCTGTCTACAGGATCTGATTGCAGCGCCCTCAGTCCTTACTGAAAATAAGCACTTTCCCGGAAGATCGTACAGTGCTCTGCCTATATAAACAGCTACGTATGTTTTCTTCTAGAAAGGTTGCTGTGCCTAAAAAATAATTCCACTAAGCTCTACTTGTCGCTTACACGGCTATGCATAATTGTAGAAACGCTACATCCCTTTTTGTAAAAAAACATATATATAGGTAGATTCAGGTACGTTCGTGTAACTTTGCGGAGGCATAGCATAAGGAATTTAAGCTACGCCGCCGTAAGTTAGCGAGGCAAGTACATGATTCACAATGTACTTGCCTGCTAAGTTACGTCGGCGTAGCCTAAATTGGCGGGCGTAAGGGCGCCTAATTCAAATGTGTTTTAGGGGGGTGTGTTTTATGGTAATGAGGCTTGACCTCACGTTTTTTTTACGTTTTCCCGTACTGCGCATGCGCCGGGCGCCTACACTTCCCAGTGTGCATTGCGGCTAAGTACGCCGCACGGGCCTATTGATTTTGACGTGGACGTAAACGACGTAAATCCCAATTCACGGACGACTTACGCAAACGACGTAAAAAAATTCGCATTTCGACGCGGGAACGGCGGCCATACTTGACATTACTATTCCAATAGGGCCTAGCTCTAACTTTACGCGGCCTATCTCTTACGCAAACGGCGTAAAAGTACTGCGTCGGCCGGGCGTACGTTCGTGAATTGGCGTATCTCCTCATTTACATATTCTACGCCGACCGCAATGGAAGCGCCACCTAGCGGCCATCCAAAATATTGCAATCTAAGATAGGACGGCGCAAGCCGTCGTATCTTAGATATGTTTAAGCGTATCTCTGTTTGAGCATACACTTAAACATAAGTCGGCGTAGATTCTGAGTTAGGTCGACTTATCTACCTAACTCTTACTGAATCTACCTAATAATCTTTTTTTTTCATACCTTTAAGTAGATGGAAACCTTAAAGTGGATGTAAACCCAGAAATATGAGGTGATCCACAGTATAAAAAGTGAGAAATCCACCCCTCCCCCACATAACACATCCTGGTAATATACAATGAATCTCATATTATGATAAACATAACATAACATATGATAAACATGTCCAAGCTAGATATGTAAATAACCTGTCACTCAAAGCAAGGAGAGAGGAAAGGACTTTTTATTAAGACAGGTTTTTATCTGGAAGTCTGTTAATTTTCACTGAACAATAAAAGAGGATTGCTCAGAGCTGGATTAACTCTGTGTGGCAAGACTGGGCACAGATGATAGGAAATCTTATACTCTACATTGTGACATAAAAAAAAAAAAATGTTGGGTTTACATCCACTTTAACTAAATGACATTTATTTTACAAAAGCACTGTGTTTCTTAAACATTTGCAATTTTCTAAAATTAAATACCTATCGTCACCTTTTTTTTGTCCTTTGTTGTGTCTCAATGCTAGTGATTGCCTGCAATCACTTCCCGTCTACAGGCACTTGACTCTAGTGATGTCTACATGGCATTGGTGAGTTCAGCAGTGGGTTATATTTGCATAATGTGTGTCATTTGTGATTTCCACTGGAAGTCCAAGGTGACAACACATAAGCACAACTGGAAGGCAGGTGCAGAGTGTTGTCACCATAAACCTGGAAGTGCCTGAACAAAAACCTTTATAGCAATGAACGCTCCATTTTATATATTGATAATGACTTTTGAAATCATATGGTCATGGTAAAGCTTACATTTTGGTGATTGGGCTTACATATAATTTACTTATCAGCAGACCAGTTTTCAGGGATCACTGCTGCCACAGAGAGATAAAGTGAATGGACATCAAGAATGGCCATCAAGACTAGGAAGGGGAACTTTGAGAAGGTTCTGAATGTGAATAGAGAGGGTGTGAGATGTGAGGCACTGTCAGATGTTGCTATCACACCTTATCACTGCAATTGGGGGGGTGGGGGTATATCAATGGCACCGAAACCTGGAGCTAAAGACAGGTGATCATTTCATGTTCCAATTGGTGGTACTTTTGCTTTGGTTTGGTCCCTGTAGGGCACAGGTGTCAAACACAAGGCCCGCGGGTCGAATCCGGCCCGCCAGGCCATTTCATGTGGCCCTCACACCTCTTCTGCAGCTGCCAGAGAGCTCCAGCCCTCCTCTGGTCCTCCCCCCAGACCCTTACTTTCTGCTTACAAGCAATGCATCCAGCTTCTTCCCAGCAGCAGCATAAGGAAAGGGGGGTGCACTGTGATGTAAGGAAGAGTGGGAGACTTAACTTCTGATGGTGGCTCCTGACATCTAATGTAAGGGGAGGGGATGCACTGGACATCTAATCTTACAGATACAACCGGCCCTTTTGAGGGCAATCATAATGCTGATGAGGCCCACAATGAAAATTGAGTTTGACACCCTTGCAGTAGGGCATCTGATTTGTGGATAGGCAACTTCCACACACCAAGGTGTCAAAAACGGTACCCCTGGGTTATGCTGACAAAATTCTCAGCGAAGATTGAAACGCCACACCCGGAAATTTAAGGCCGAAAAAGAGTTTATTCCAAATACTAATTGAGTATGATATCCTACACATTTCGAGGACCTGACATCACCCACTTCATCGGGACTAAAACTAACCATGAAAGGTGGGGAAAAAATAATACATGGAAAAAGGAATATTCCTTGAGCAATCTTAAAGTGAACTATATGCATAGGGGTATGTATAAAAGTAATAATAAAGGAATACAAAAATATTAATAATAATAATTAATATTGTTATTATTTTTATTCTTTTCTTCTTCTTGTTTTCTTCTTATTATTATGAATAATAATTTAAGGTTCAATAAAATAAATATGTATAAAAAAAAAATACATGAAGAATTACAGCATAAATTATTTTTATTAAAACATGAATAGCTAATAATGCTCTTTTTTTTTAACATACGTCAAATTCTATTAGGTAGATTCACACACATTGGCCTAAACTTGCAGCGGCGTAGCTTAGCGTGTTTAGGCTACGCCGACGTAAGTTAGCTAGGCAAGTACATGATTCACAATGTACTTGCCTGCTATGTTACGACGGCCTAGCCTAAAGCGGGCGGGCGTAAGGGCGCCGAATTCAAATGTGTGTAAGGGAGGCGTGTTTTATGTTAATAAGGCTTGACCTTACATTTTTGACGTTTCCTTTTTACTGCGCATGCTCCGGGCGTCTACATTTCCCAGTGTGCATTGCGGCTAAGTACGCCGCATGGGCCCTTTTGATTTTGACGTGGACGTAAACGACGTAAATCCCGATTCACGGATGACTTACGCAAACGACGTGAAAATTTTGAGTTCCGACGCGGGAACGGCGGCCATACTTAACATTACTATTCCATGTAGGGCCAAGCTCTAACTTTAGGCGGCCTATCTCTAACGTAAACGGCGTAAAAGTACTGCGTCGGCCGGGCGTATGTTCGTGAATCGGCGTATCTACTCATTTACATATTCTACGCCGACCGCAATGGAAGCGCCACCTAGCGGCCATCCGAAATATTGCAATATAAGATAGGACGGCGCAAGCCGTCGTATCTTAGATATGTTTAAGCGTATCTCTGTTTGAGCATACACTTAAACATAAGTCGGCGTAGATTCTGAGTTAGGTCGGCTTATCTACTGATAAGCCGGCCTAACTCTTTGTGAATCTGGCTATATGTCTCTAAATATAAGCACCCCTTATAACTGTGGCTGGGGTGGAATTTTTTCCTTGGCCAATTGAGGAGCCCCCAGTTGCCCCAGCCATTAAGGTTGGGGTTTCTCTTTAATCTTTCCGGATGTCTTCACAGCATCTCACCTAAAATAATAGTTGCGCTTCATTACAACTGTCACTGAAGACAGCAGGGCCCACCTGGAAATCTGGAAAACATGAGCTGTCGGTGGTCCTGGAATGAGAATTTGCTGCTTATAACAGCCAATCACATTTATATTCACAATAGAAAACATCCCCAGTTGCTATGGACACAGGCACGTTTTTTTCCATATTATCTTCAGGTTATTAAATAAACTTGTAAATTTCGCAATGCCCTGACTTCCCGAATACACGCAATATCATTTCAAAATTCATGTGGAAAGCAGAAGAGCGTGTTGTGTCACTATGTTGGTAAACAGTTGTACACAAATAATACACAACAATGATCCTTCTATTGGACACATTCATTTGTAAACGCGTAAATAACATAATTTGCAAAAACTTCCATAAACTTCTAGTTTACAGAACTCAGCTCTTTGTTTAAAACAACAAGCTACTGAAATCTCTCAGTGCTACTAATTACTACTCGTAAAGCTTTGGCCAAGCATTTAAAGCAGAACTTCATCGAAAAATAACAAAATAAAATGTGTAGCCCATTAAAAGTTAAAATAAAAACAGATTTTGTTGGAATATTCACTTTCAGCCCAGAGCTCTCCCCTGCAGTACTTATTTTCTACCACAAGGTGCTGTCAGGCTGTCGGCCAACAACATTCAATCAACCTCCTATGAACCCAGGTCATCCTGGACCCGCCCCCAGCCTGTGACTGGACAATGAAATGAGAAGCAGCACAGTGATGTCATACTGCTGTCTTCTCTTATCAGCATGCTTCTTGTCTGTACATGAATTGATTGGTTTCTTGCACTACTTCTTCCTCTAATACTTCAGCCCTGCAAGAGGCTTATGCCAGGTCAAATCGAGTATTTACACTGCTTGCATTTCAAAAATACGTTACAGAGGAGCTCCAGTCACCCCAAAAAAAGTCAGCAGCTACAAATACTGTAGCTGCAGACTTTCAACCACTTAAGGACCGAGCCTCTTATTCAGATATGTTGTTTACAAGATAAGTTAAATAAAATGGCGGTCATTGTAATACTTTTTGTCGCACCATATTCGCGCAGCGGCCTTACAGGCGCACTTTTTTGGGGAAAAAATACACTTTTTTTGAATAAAAAAATAAGACAACAGTAAAGTTAGCCCAATACTTTTACATTGTGAAAGATAATGTTACGCAGAGTAAATTGATACCCAACATGTCACGGTTGCGCCCGCTCGTGGAATGGCGACAAACTTTTATCCTTAAAAATCTCCATAGGCGACGTTTAAAAAATTCTACAGATTGCATGTTTTGAGTTACAGAGGAGGCCAAGGGATAGAATTATTGCTCTCGCTCTAACGATCGCAGCTATACATGTGTGGTTTGAACACCGTTTTCATATGCGGGCGCTTCACGTATGCGTTCACTTCTGCAGGCGAGCTTGTTGGGACAGGGCACTTTAAAAAAAAAAAAATATTATTTATTTACTTTATTTTATTTATTTTTACACGTTTTTTTTTTGGGTTACTTTTATTCCTATTACAAGGAATTTAAACATCCCTTGTAATAGAAAAAAGCATGACAGGCCCTCTTAAATCAAAAAGACCTCAGATCTCATATTTGGACTAAAATGCAATAAAAAAAATGTAATTGAAAAAATGAAAAACAAATGTCCCTTTAAGAGCTATGGGTGGACCATGACGTTTTGACGTCGCTTCCGCCCTGCTATAGTATGGAAATGGCTGGGGGCTATCTTCCCCTCACTCGTCTCCATACCCAGCCATGGACAGGTCCCGATCGCCTCCGCCGCTACCGACGGCTCCGGTAAGCGGCGGAGGGCGGGGAGAGCGGCTGGATGGGGGGCCCTCGCTCGCCTCCGACAATGGTGCTTTTGCTGCGAATCCACAGAGATTACGATTATCGTAAACCGGACCGCCGCCTGAAGACGAGGATATCTGGGTTATGGAACCTAGCTGCTGCCATAACAGAGATATCCCGCTTCAAAATGCCGACATATATAGCTGTGCGGCGGTCCGGAAGTGGTTAATATAAGGACACTTGCCTGTCCAGGGATAACACGTTGTCCTTGCCCGAGCCGATTCTTTAATGAGCTTCAGGTGCAGGCGCGGGCATCTTGACTAAGGGAAATCGGCACTGAAGCCTTGCGGCTTTACAGCTGGTTTCCCACTACACATGCTCCTGCATTTTGTGATGTCCAGTTCATGCTGAACCGGCAGAATTTCGATCCGTCTACGGCCAGCTTTAAAATCATAAACAACAACATAAAGTATAAAGGGAGAGTGAAAAATTGTTTTTACCAAGCATCCGATATGCTTCACATATACAAATATTTTATTGTTTATTGAACAATCTCAGTACAAGTGGATTCATATTGTTCCCTTTTTAAATGGAGATGAGGCCATCACCACACTCTAATCAGCTGCATATAGCATATCATTTTTTTTTTTTTTTAAAACAAGTCAGCAAGGGCGGCTCCGATTTTTTTTTTTCTTTACAAGTTCCATTACGTTAAATATTTCATTACAAAATACCAACTACATTCTAGTTTCAGTGTCCCTGAGGCTGCACATAGGACTGATTCCACCCTAGAGATAATTTAAGCCCTTCTCGACTTTTTCAACCCTTTCAAATTATTTCCAGGTCACAGGAACTTATGCTAAAATAAAATTCATTGGCGGTCAGTTGGAAAAATGCCCTAGACATTGGGAGTCGGGTGCAAGCATGCTGTGTTAGTCCAAATGTCACCCTAAAGCCCCATACACATGGGCCCAACATTGGACAAAATCAGTGGGTGCAGTAGATACTGACCGACATTCGGCCCATGTGTACAGGTTTCACAACTGGCTTCTGTCAAATGAGCATGCAGGAAAACCAGCAGCCGATCAGCATCCAATCAACGCTCTCAGCCAATAGCTGCGATGTGTTCTGGCGGGGGCAGTCCCCTTGTCAGAACAGCTCACAGACAGTTAAAAAGATCACTGGTGTAATGCCGCTGGCTCTGCCAAATGGTGTTGGTGTTGGAACTATGCAGGCGCCATCAAGTGGGAGGTTATTCACCCACTTCTTAAAGCGGAGGTTCACCGGTAAAATGCTGTTTTTACCCTTAGATGGATGCTCATTTAGTCTAGGGGAATCGGCTAGTTGTTTTAAAATCCGAGCATTACTTACCGTTGTAGAGGGCGATCTTCTCCGCCACTTCCGGGTATGGGCTGCGGGACAGTATAGAGCCGCACCGACGTTCGGCTTCTTTCGGCTACTCGTGACGCGATGGATGCGACCGTCGGAAGCCTTTCGGAAGCCTGTCGGAAGACTGTCAATCAAGAAGGAACGCCCAGTCCCGAAGACCCATACCCGGAAGTGGCGGAAAAGATCTCCCTCTACAACGGTAAGTACTGCTCGGATTTTAAAACAACTAGCCGATTCCCCTAGACTAAATGAGCATCAATCTAAGGGTAAAAGAGCAAAAACAGCATTTATGGGTGAACTCCCACTTTAAGAAACCACCAACAACCTCTGGAGGAACCCTGCTTGAGAATGTCTAGGTTATTCCGCTACTCTGACCTAGAACATAATGCCGCATACACACGATAATTTTTCAGCATGAAAAAAACGTTGTTTTAAAAAAATGTAATTTTAAATGATCGTGTGTGGTCTAAACATAATTTTTCAGGATCTGAAAAACGAAAAAAAAAAATTCTAACATGCTGCATTTTTTAACGTCGTTTTAAACAATGTCGTTGTAAAAAATGATCGTGTGTGGGCTAAAACCACGTAAAAAACCCACGCATGCTCAGAAGCAAGTTATGAGACTGGAGTGCTCGTTCTGGTAAAACTACCGTTCATAATGGAGTAAGCACATTCATCACGCTGTAACAGACAGAAAAGCGCGAATCGTCTTTTACTAACACGGAATCAGCTAAAGCAGCCCAAAGGCGAATGGAACTTCCCCTCTAGAGTGCCGTCGTACGTGTTGTACGTCACCGCGCTTTGCTAGATCATTTTTTGAAAACGATGGTGTGTGGGCAACATCGTTTTTAATGAAGAAGTTGGGAAAACGTTGTTTTTTGGACATGCTGAAAAACAACGTTTTTTTTTTTCATACTGAAAAATGATCGTGTGTACGCGGCATGAGACTGACTTCACTCCAGACTTCTTTCCATTACCCTGCTTTAGAACATAAGGCTGACTCCACTCCAGGAGTCATTACACTACCCAGATCCAGAACATTGGACTGATTCCTCTCTAAGGCCTTAGGCCCCGTACACACGACCGAGGTACTCGACGTGCCAAACACATCGAGTTCCTCGTCGAGTTCAGAGAGGAAGCCGCCGAGGAACTCGGCGGGCCGACTTTTGCCATTGAACAACGAGGAAATAGAGAACATGTTCTCTATTTCCTCGCCGAGGTCCTCGTCGGCTTCCTCGGCCGAAAGTGTACACACGGCCGGGTTTCTCGGCAGAATTCAGCTCTGAACCGAGTTTCTAGCTGAATTCTGCTGAGAAACTCGGTCGTGTGTACGGGGCCTTATTCACACGGGCACCATCAGTTTAGCCACGTTAAAAACGTATCAGTTCTTATCCATTACTTTATCGGTCTTCATCCGTCTTCCGTTCCGTAAATTTTTGGGACAGCGTGAGATTGTTTGTCATATTTGCCTATATGTGGAGAAAGAAGAGCATGAAAAAACAGATTGTGCATATGAGCTGCTCCTGGGAGACACGGTTCTCCTTGGTGATATACTTCCAATGTACTTCATAGGCCGCGTACACACGGTCGGTCCAAACCGATGAAAACGGCCTGAAGTCCAGTTTCATTGGTCCAAACCGACCGTGTGTACGGCCCATCGGTCCGTTGTCCTTCGGTCAAAAATTTTAGAACTTGCTTTAAAATCGAACCGATGGACCGCTGCCCGATAGGTCTCAGAATCTCAGAATCAAGTCGACGCATGCTTGGAAGCATTGAACTTCGTTTTTTTCAGCACGTCGTGTGTTTTACGTCACCGCGTTCTGACCCGATCGGTTTTTGAACTGATGGTGTGTACGCACATCAGACCATCAGGCCACTTCAGCGGTGAACCGATAAAAATGGTCCTTCGGATCGACCGACCGTGTGTACGCGGCCTTATTGTCCAACTACTGCCTGAGTCATAGTTGGAGTTCACAGATGAACAAAAAAATATATATTTCTTCAAAACGGATCTTAACTGATCGGACGTTGATGGACATTGTCCGTTAATGTGAGTTAATATCTGTTTTCACGGATTCACGGATCTCAACGTAGCCTTGTACGTAAAAAGAAAAACAGGATAAAGTCGGAAGCGGAGGTTAACGTATGATAACGGAGGTTAACGGATGGTCATCCGTTTGCCCATAGGAATGCATTGTCGACCATTGACGGATGGAAGAAAAACGGATAGACGGTCCGTTCGTGTGAAAGGGGCCTAAAGGTCACTCTGTTACCATGAGGTGAGCTGAGAAGAGGTTTGGTTTTAAAGTAGATATAAACCTCGGCTAAAAGATTATTAGTTCCCTGAATCACTATGTAATCAAAAACTAAAACTAAAATAAAAAAATGTCATTCTTTGTTGCATCTCAGTGCTGCTGACCTCGTGTAGGCTCTTTGTTGCCCCGTCTGGTCTACATGCATTCCAGCAATGACTGTATTGCTTTTTTCAGCAGGTTTCCTAATGGTAACCAAAGTGGACCATGCATGTGTTGCCGCATACACACGACCGTTTTTCATGACGAGAAAAAGAAAAATAAAAAACAGCATTTTAGCTTGCACATGATTGGATAATAAAATCAGCAGAGCTTCACCTCATTTCAGATTTACCCCTCAGATTTACAGCGACTTCACTTCCAAATGCACTTTCAGTGCAATTTCAAGGGTAGTTTGCACTTGTAGTGCAAAGTGGATTTGCCTTTCGTAAATAACCCCCTATATATTTTGCCTATTCTGGAGAGCCCAAGCAAGGTGTACTAATCAATCCATGCTCTTTTGCCCCCTACCCTGTCTATCAGAACCCTAACTTTGTGGCACTAATGGAGTATGGTATGAAGATTCATCTGATCTCTCACATTGTCAGAGTGGACAATTGCTAGGCCCAAAACCTGTCATGTTGGGAAGAGGATAACAGTGATGCCACCCACCCGGGCAAGTTTAGACACACTGACACCAGAGCTAACTGAGGGTGAACTCATGCAGCATGGGGTAATTAAGGGGGGTATTGAGCTATTGAGAGACAATTTTATTTTGTCCTAATAGTGTCTCTCTAAGGCCACTTTCATACTGAGGCGCTTTACAGGCGTTTTAGCGCTAAAATCAGTGCTTCTCCTGTCACTCCAGTGTGAAAGCCTGAGTGCTTTCACACTGGAGCGGTGCGCTTGCGGGACGTTAAAAAAAAGTCCTGCAAGCAGCATCTTCAGGGCGGTTTAGCATACCTCCCAACTGTTTCTGATTTTGAGGGACTGTCCCTTATTTGGAGCAATGTCCCTCTGTCCCTCATTCTCCTCATTTGTCCCTCATTCTGGTCTGATCTATATAGATGTATATAAAATGCACTTTTTATCTTTTAACCACTTAACAACCGCCCTATAGACGAAATACGTCTACAAGGCGGTTGCTTAATTCTAGGAGGGCGTCAATGTACGTCCTCCTAGAATCGCGCTCCCGCGCGCCCTGTGGGGCGCGCACACGGGAGTCTCCGTGACCGCCGGGTCCTCCGGACCCGGCTGATCACGGATCACGGTAAATCGCCGCTGATAGCGGCGGTTTACCACGTGATCGCTCCGTCCAATGACGGAGCGATCACTAGTAAACAAACCGGCGTCATGTGATGACGCCGGTTCCTCCCTCTCCTCTCTGTACCGAACGGTACAGTGTGAGAGAGGAGAGGGGAGAGAGCGGAAGCAGCAGCAGCTGCTGCTGCTGCTGCGGGCTGGATCTGTGACACATGCAGTCACAGATCCATCCCTCCCTCCCTGTGCAATACTCTGCAATATTACCCCCATACTCTGCAGTGCCCCCATACTCTGCAATGCCCCCATACTCTGCAATACCCCCATACTATGCAATACCCCCATACTATGCAATACCCCCATACTCTGCAATGCCCCCACACTCTGCAATGCCCCCATACTCTGCAATACCCCAAAATACTCTGCAATGCCCCCATACTCTGCAATACCCCAAAATACTCTGCAATGCCCCCATACTCTGCAATACCCCAAAATACTCTGCAATGCCCCCATACTCTGCAATACCCCGCAATACTCCGCAATGCCCCGCAATACTCCGCAATGCCCCGCAATACTCCGCAATGCCCCGCAATACTCCACAATACCCCGCAATACCCCGCAATACTCCGCAATACCCCGCAATACTCCGCAATACTCCGCAATACCCCGCAATACTCCGCAATACCCCGCAATACTCCGCAATACCCCGCAATACTCCGCAATACCCCGCAATACCCCACAATACCCCGCAACACCCCACAATACTCCGCAATACCCTGCAATACCCCACAATACCCCACAATACTCCGCAATACCCCACAATACTCCGCAATACCCCATAATACCCTGCAACGTCGTCTATGGGGATTTTTAAGTAGCAAAGTTTGGCGCCATTCCACGAGCGTGTGCAATTTTGAAGGGTGACATGTTGGGTATCTATTTACTCGGCGTAACTTCATCTTTCACATTTATGCAAAAGAATGAAGAAAAAATACTAAATTTGCCAAATTTTATAACAGAAACAAAGAAAAATTATTTTTTTTTACAGAATTTTCAGTCTTTTTTCTCTTATAGCGCAAAAAATAAAAAACCCAACGGTGATTAAATACCACCAAAAGAAAGCTCTATTTGTGTGAAAAAAAGGACGAAAATTTCATTTGGGTACAATGTTGTATGACTGAGTAATTGTCATTCAAATTGTGAGAGCACCGAAAGCTGAAAATTGGTCTGGTTATTAAGTGGGTTTACGTGCCCAGTGGTCAAGTGGTTAAAAAGTGTTTCCAGTGCTAAACCTTTCATCTGATTTCTAAATTGCTGCATTTTTTAATTCCAAAAGCCAATATAAAGGAATAGTAGTGGTAAAAAAAGCACTCGTGGGTTTAACCAATCGTATGTTTTTGTACAATTCTCCTTTAAGGGGGCGTGGCAAGGGGTGTGTCCTATGCCTGCATACTTTTGCCGATAGGTGTCCCTCATTTCCATCTCAGAAAGTTGGGAGGTATGGTTTAGGATCAGTAAATATACCGCTCTTAAAATCAATGGGCAGTGCTACCGAAGCACCTGCAAAGCGATTCAGCAGTGGCGCTTTGCGAGTGCTTTTAACCCTTTTTTCGGCTGCTAGCGGGGGTTAAATGCGCCCCCCGCCAGTAGGCGAAAAGTGACGATAAAACGACGGTAAAGCGACGCCAAAACTAGCGGCGCTTTATCGCTAACGCGGTAAAGTGGCCTAAAAGTGGCCTAAAGCCTTGTATACATTATCATTTTTTTTTGTTTTTGTCAGTTCCGGTTGGAGCCGCTATACTAACAATCAGTTGTTAGTACAGCGATCTCCCTCGCTAAGCTAATGTGTTCTGACGGGGGAACACTCCGGTCCGTGAAACACAGATCGGAAGCCGGTCGGCTGCTGGTTTTCCAGCATGCACGCCTGACAGAAGCCGGCCAAACGTCTGGCTTTTGTCGAATCGGCTGCCATACACACAGGCCGAATGTCAGCCCGTTTTTATTGAACCGGCCAATGTCGCCCAAAATTCAGCCCATGTGTATTAGGCTTTACGCTATATTTGACATTGTCAGTGGCGTCACTAGGGTTGGTGTCACCCGGTGCGGTAAAACATGGTGTCCCCCCCCCCCCCCCCCCTCTGTCTAGGCTGCCCAGCACCAAGCAGGCAAGGCACGGGGCGCACCCCAAACCAGCCCCTGTAAATGATAGTATAGGGCAGTATAGTGGCAGGTTAGGGTAGTATAGAGTGGTATAGTGGCAGGTTGGTGTAGTGGGGTGGTATAGGACAGGTTAAGGTGGTATATGGCATGTTGGGGTTATATAGGGTAGTTTGGGGTGGTATAGGGCAAGTTAGGGTTGCATAGGGCAGGTTGGGGGTGGTATAGGGCAAGTTGGGGTGGTATAGTGCAAGTTAGGGTGGCATAGGGCAAGTTGGGATGGCATGGGAAAGGTTAGGGTGGTACAGGGCAAGTTAGGGTGGCATTGGGCAGGTTGGGGTGGTATAGTGCAAGTTAGGGTGGCACAGGGCAGATTGGGGTGGTACAGGGCAAGTTAGGGTGGCACAGGGCAAGTTGGGTGGCATGGGAAAATTTGGGGTGGTACAGGGCAGGCTGGGGTGGCACAGGGCATGCTGGGTGGTACAGGGCAGGCTGGGGTGGTACAGGGCTGTTTGGGGGGTACAAGGCAGGCTGGGGTGGTATAGGGCTGTTTGGGGTGGTACAGGGCAGGCTGGGGTGGTATAGGGCTGTTTGGGGTGGTACAAAGCAGGCTGGGGTGGTACAGGGCAGGCTGGGGTGGTACAGGGCAGGCTGGGGTGGCACAGAGCAGGCTGGTGTGGTACAGGGCAGGCTGGGGTGATACAGGGCAAGCTGGGGTGGTACAGGGCAGGCTGGGGTGGCACAGAGCAGGCTGGGGTGGTACAGGGCAGGCTGGGATTGCACAGGGCAGGCTGGGTATGTCAGCTAAAAAAACAAAAACAAAAAAAACGGGATGTTGTCACCCCTCTAGCGGGTGTAACCCGGTGCGGACCGCACCCCCCTAGCAACGCCTCTGGACATTGTACAGACAAAATGGCTTGTGTTCATCCTAATTTATCATTTAAATGCTTATACAATTTACAAAGTTTCCAACCACAAGTTGAGTTAATGTTTAATGTGTAACTAACGTTATCTCCTTGTTAATATTTAAAAGAATAGCCAAATTACCTTTATTTATGAATGCAAAATGCACCGCACTTCATCCCATTAAATACACCTAGAATTCTCTAGCGGTTGTTTTTACCAGAACATTTTTTAATCTGCTTTTTAATGCAGACACTTTGGTAAAGGGGAACTGTTGCCTGCACTGTCAACCACATCTAATCAATCTTCCTATCTCACAGCCATGTTCTGTCCTACCGTGGAGTTTTGCACTTTTGTGACTGTAAACATGTATAGCATGTGGTCACCATAGAGATTAATTAGATGTGGTTCACAGTACAGACAGTGAATGCAATTTCCTGATAAGCAAGCACACAGTCACATGGAGGACTTTGGTGGGAATAAACACAACCTTTCTTCTAAACACATTTTTACTATTCTATTTGTCTTCATTTGTTTGTCCTTTATATTTTTGTCTCTTTCTCTTTCTCCAATGCTATAAAGGTTTATGGTCAATTTTATTTTACTTATTTATAAAATGATGTTTATATTAGTTTTTTGCCTAATATTTATAAAAATATCTGCTTTACGGACAAACCTCAAATACAGGGGGCCAGATTCACAAAACCGGGCATATATTTAGGCGGACGTAGCGCATCTCATATGCGCTACGCCGCCATAAATCAGAGTGGCTCCTAGGGTATCCACAAAGAACTTGCTCCCATATGCGGGCCGGCGTAATGTAAATCTGCCGGCGTAAGCCCGCGTAATTCAAAGTAGGCTTGGAGTGGGCGTGTTGTATGGTAATCTGGTATGACCCCACGTAATTGACGCTTTTTACGAACGGCGCATGGGCCGTCCGTGGACGTATCCCAGTGCGCATGCGTGAAATCACGTTGCAAATAGTCAATGCTTTCGACGTGAACGTAACTTACGCAAAGCCCTATTCGCGAACGATTTACGCAAACAACGTAAACGACGGAAAATTCGACACTGTCCTGACGTCCATACCTAACATTGCGTACACCTCATAGAAGGAGGGGTAACGTTATGCCGAAAAAAGCCTTACGTAAACGACGTAAAAAAATGCGTCAGACGGACGGACGTTTGAGATTCGGCGTATCTAGCTAATTTGCATACTCTACGCTGAAATCAGCGGAAGCGCCACCTAGCGGCCAGCGTAAATATGCACCTAAGATCCGACGGCGTACTAAGACGTACGTCAGTCGGATCTAGCCCACATTCAGTCGTATCTTGTTTTGGGGATACAAAACAAAGATACGACGGCGCATCGTAGAACTTACGCGGCGTATCAATAGATACGCCGCCGTAAGTTCTTTGTGGATCTGGCCCAGGGTGTTCTATTGGGACATTATTGTGTACATTGGATGTTTCCCCTTCAGTGGTTTGTATGTTTTTGATACCAAATAAATAAATTATACAAAAAATGGGAATACAGGGTGAACCAAAAAACTAAATTTAAAGTATATATTGGGTTTTCTAAGGACAGAGCAAATCTGAAGCTATTTAATTTCTTCTAAACAGGCAGGCAAGGAGAGCAAGGAAGGGGAGGAGTCACTGCTCTGACTCATTCAAGTGAATAATTGTAGCTTGAGCTTTTGAACTCTGTATGAGATAGGCTGTTTTCAGCTAAGCAGATAGGGCTAGTCTGGAATTCACGTGGAAAAGAAGCAGTGAACAAATAAAAAATTCATCCAACTGATTGTAAGCTTTGTGGGTCCTTTTCGTGTGCTAGCAGGCAATAACGAGTGTCGTGTGCTCATTATGGGTTTTCTAGCACAGAAAGGGAACAAAATGCTTTCAAATACGCTTAAAGGGGTTGTAAAGGTTTGTTTTTTATTTTCTAAATAGGTTCCTTTAAAGCGGAGGTTCACCCTAAAAACATGTATATAACATTACATTCTGCATACTTCCAACATTTACAGTATGCTGTTTTTTTTTTTTTGCTGTACATACCGTATTATTGCTATTTTCCACCCGGCTTCCGGGTGCTCACTCCCGCGGGAGTAGGTGTTCCTATGCAGAGGCGCAGTGTCATGTGGGACTTCACCCAGATGATTGACGTCTTGAGAAAAACTTCCTCCTGGCGGATAAGGCGCATCACGAGTTTCCGAAAGTAGCCGAACTGCGAGTCGGCTCTATACGGCTCCTGCGCAGTCGGCTCTATGCGGCTCCTGCGCAGTCAACTCTACACGGCTCCTAGTCGGTGCGCAGGCACTGTATAGAGCCGACTCGTAGTTCGGCTACTTTCGGAAACTCGTGACGTGCCTTATCCGCCAGGGGGGAAGTTTTTCTCAAGACGTCAATCATCTGGGCGAAGTCCCACATGACACTGTGCCTCTGCATAGGAACGCCTACTCCTGCGGGAGTGAGCACCCAGGTGGAAAATAGCAATAATACGGTATGTACAGCAAAAAAACAAAAAAACAAAAACAGGATACTGTAAATATTGGAAGTACGCAGAATGTAATGTTATATACATGTTTTTAGGGTGAACCTCCGCTTTAAGCTAGTGCATTGTTGGTTCACTTATCTCTTCCTTCCATTTCCCTTCTAAATGTTTTTTTTCTTTGTTTTCTTTGTCTGAATTTCTCACTTTCTGTTCCTCCTCAGTAAGGTGTTTAGTAAGCTGTTCTAAATGACTTTCCACCGCTCGGATGATGGTGGAAAGCTTACTGAGGAGAAACAGGAAGTGAGAAATTCAAACAAAGAAAAAAAAACATTTAGAAGGGAAATCGAAGGAAAAGGTAAGTGAACCAACAATGCACTAGCTTAAAGGAACCTATTTAGAAAATAAAAACAAACCTTTACAACCTCTTTAATCAAGTTATGAGCTGATCATGACTCCTTTTCACATGCATTTCAGGCTATATTTATGTTCTGGAAAATCTCCCTGCAAACAGTTCCCAAAGTTATGCTATGTAGAAGAGTAAAGGAAGCGTAGAAGAGTAAAAGGATCAATTAGTGCTCCTCTGTCAGCAAAGACACAGATTAGGAAGATTGGGGCCCTAGGTCTAATTAGGATTGCAATAGACACAGAGAAGCCATTACATTTGCAATGTCTGTACTTGAATGGCCGCATCAAACATCAAGTGCCTACACTTGCATCTTCCAGTGTGTAGTGATATTCAGGTACACAGCTTTAGCTACTTGCACTATCCCCTTAGCTTACTGCA